>NC_081182.1:124125972-124293053 GCF_029867415.1 Vicia villosa | reverse complement strand
ACACGGTTGGACCAGATAAACCTGATTGATGAGAAAAGGCTCGCAGCTATTTGTCATGGTCAGCTATACCAAAAGCGCATGATCAAAGCCTTCAACAAAAAAGTCAAAAGTCAAGCATACCAAATTGGTGGCTTGGTTGTTAAACGCATCATCTTACCACAAGGTGATCCCAGAGGCAAATGGACTCCCACCTACGAGGGACCATTCATAATCAAGAAAATATTCTCCGGCGGAGCCATGTTGCTTACCACCATGGATGGCGAGGATTTCCCACACCCTGTGAATGCTGACATAGTCAAAAAATACTTCTCTTAAAAAGAAAAAAAAACAGCTCGCTAAGTTGAAAACCTGAAAGGGCAACTTAGGCAAAAATGAGCGTCTCGGTGGATTGAAAACCCGAAAGGGCGGTCCAGGCAAAAATTAGAGACTAAACAAATACTATCCCGGTAGGCTGAAAACCTGAAAGGGCGGCCTAGGCAAAAGTTAGGGAATGAAGCATACAACTGTGTTCCGTTCAGCTTCCTACTCACCATCAAGATTCAACACCTCAAAGACACCGATCAGTCTAATCACTTTCTTCCAACAAGTGAGGGATGAGATGCTCGAAGACAGATTGGCAATAGCAGAGTTGAAACTTGACTGGATCATTTTCACATAGCTATTTATCTTCATAAATATTTTTCAAAACTTTATGACAGTTTCCTACTTCTAGGATTGTTGTCTCCCTGTGCTAACCCGCCTATCATGGCTCTTTTCAATGCAGCTCTTTCAAAAATCACTATTTTCACTTTTTCTGTTTAAATACGTAAGCGTCCCAATGATAATTTTGAATGAACATATTGCATTTGAATATGATTGATGTTTACCAGGAAAAACAGGAATAGCATTCAGGAAATGTCCCGATCATCTGGACATTATTCCATCAGAAGGAAATCACCAAGAGAAACGCATTTCTCAGCAAATTCCTCAAAAAGATTTTCTCTTCAAAAGAAGTCTTATTCCCCAGCAGGTTTGTTCCAGATTACTATCTTCAGAAGGTGTGATCCCCGCACCCGGACTTGGTCAGATAGTGCATCGGAGGATTATGCATCTTCCTCATTCCCATTTGAAAGGGCATCAGAACTTCCAGTTACCTTTGGTTCCCCAAGCAGTAGTCAAAGATCCTTCAACGGGATACCCGGGTTCTCAAAGAATTTCCCCTGACGAGGGTACTCAAGCAAGACAAAAGATCATCAACGATCACAATACATTCATGTCCAGCTGACTAGCGGGAATTTATTTTTCCAACTAGAAGCTTGACATTCATCACATTCATACATTACACATTCACATACATTCATGCATTCATACATTCATACATCATACATTCATACATCATATTTATGCGCATATTCATACACAACATAACATGCATATTTCTCCGGGAATATCTCACATTTACATGCATCATAAACATTGCATATCACTAACTTGATTTTTCAGGTAGGCAGATATCTTCAACAAAGATGTTCTCAATCACATGCCGTGTTCACCTGAATTCCATGAACGGTTCTCTCAGATATAATCAAGCCGAAGATTCATTCTGATCACTTACCAACTCAAAAACAAACATCACAGATCTAAAGTTGATACCTCAGACGGTTCCAGAACGATCTAGCATCACAGATCAAAGTTGATACCTCAGACGGTTCCAGAACGATCTAGCATTGCAGATCTAAAGTGATACCTCAGACGGTTCCAGAACGATCTAACATTGCAGATCTAAAGCGATACCTCAGACGGTTCCAGAACGATCTAATATTGCAGATCTAAAGCGATACCTCAGACGGTTCCAAAACGATCTAACGTTGCAGATCTAAAGCGATACCTAAGACGGTTCCAGAACGATCTAACATTGAAGATCTAAAGTCGATACCTCAGACGGTTCAAGAATGATCTAACATTGCAGATCTAAAGCGATACCTCAGACAGTTCCACAATGATCAACTTCCAAAATCTAAATCGGAAAAACTTTGGACAAGTTCCGTAGCAATCATCCTCCAAGACTTAAAGCGGTAACCTTGGACGGTTCCGAAACAGTCAACACAAAGACTTTCAAATCCTTCATCAAGATATAATCAATGAATTCATTCTGATGAACCAACCATCAACACATTCACCAGGTGGCATCTGAAAGCCCATCTCAGGTAATGTTTCAATCTGCCAACAACATTTCGCAGACGACATTCAAATGCAACTTCCAACATCTCTTCTGATCAAGGTAAGTGCAAATTTTCAGGGCATCTAAATATTCAATCATCTTCTACCTTCAGATTTCAGACAATCTCTTCAGGTTTAAGAAGATTGAATAGGGGCAACTGTTATACCCCAAAATTTGCCCACATATTTTTCAAGAAAACTCCAATCTGAAAATTAAGGGTCTCATATAATCATGGATTTTTATTTCAACAAATATCCTGACATATGAAATACTTAGTTTTTAGAATTTTTCTTATACAGTAATTTGGCTTGCAGTGGAATTTATTCTTACGCAAACGCCAAATACTGTTTATTACTTCACACATGCTATTTATTTATTTACAGATAAATGGTACTGACACAATTGGTACAGAGTTAAATCTTTTTGCAGGCGCAGAATCAGGAAACTCAGACTGTACTGGTAACAAGTAGATTATTACTATCTTTTGTTTCCCACTAGTTTTTGTACTATATTCCATTATTTGCAAAAATCTTTTCAAATCTCTTTTTCAAAAATCAAATCTCTCCTTTTTCCAACACTATCATCCACTTTCTTTCAAATCTTACTTTCACTCAAATTTTCCTTTTGTACGGAATCACATCATTCCCCAACGTCTCTTTCCTTCTTTCCATTCTATAAATACCTCTCATTTTCTTTCATAAAATCTCACATCAAATTCCAACTCATCTTTCAAATTCCTATCTCATATCTATTTTCTCTTCTTCCCTGACAAGAATGGCAAAGTGGATAGAGACACTGTTTCTTACAGTCATCACCATTGCTACGGTGATCATGACTTTCTTCTGCCTGCATAGTCCTGAGGAGTGTGGACCTGCAATGGTTGCACTCCCAATCATCTACATGTTATTGTTCATAGCATGGGTCATTAATCGTCATTCTTAAAATTTGCCGTATTTCTTATTTCTTAAATGTACCGTTTATTCGTCGTACTGTTCAATATAGTATGTGATATTTGTACTGTCAGTATTAAATGTTGTACTATTTGTCATAATATTGCTTAGTTACTAAGATAATATTTTGTGTGTTTTCTGCCAGTCAAATATTCCTATTTCTGTGCATTAAATGATTTTCAGGGTTATTATCGGTAATTTTGCCCGCATACCGTAAATATTAGTTATTTATTATGTCTGTGTTTTTCTAACAAGTCATGTAAATAAACTTTCATTTTTTACATAAAACAAAAACAAAAAAACAACAAAAAAGAAAATTAACTTTGACTGTTGATTTTTCACTCTAACTGCTACATCAATACCTGAACAGTCAGTCGACAGTCAAACTGCTGGCAGTACAATTCTCAGTGTTTTGTACCATCAATCAAATCAATCTTTCACAATTCAAAATTCCAAGATTTTTGTGTTAGAAGTCTTCTGAATATCACGCGATTAGCAGAAACTCAACACTGCACAAAAATCAGGTACGCTTAACTGTCTCCTACACAAACAATCCCTAATCAGGGTTTTTCTTGTTTTTACAGGAGCAACAAGTTTTTGAGAGCTCAAATGGATTTCATACACATCCATATATCTCAAAGTACCATCATACAAATTTTCAAACTTCAATTCACTCAGACGCACCGTCAGCAGCTCAAACAGTCAACAGACGACCCGTTTGACCAAAAAAGTCAACAGACAGTCAAAAATGAAATTTTTTGTCAAAATCCATATTTTGTCAAAGGATTCATCATTTGATCATTGGATGATCATAATTCATCAAGGAAAGATCAAAAATCAACAAAACCCTAAGATTCAAAATTAGGGTTTTTGCCTGAAAAGTCAACTCAACTTTGACTGATCATAACTCTCTCATCCTTCATCCAAAAAATTCAAACCAAAGCTTGTTTTGAAGGAAATTCAATTATCTTTCAAATGCCATTGATCCCATGGTCATTGGATTCACCATTTGAAAAATATGACCAAAGACATTACAGGTCATTTTCAAAGTCAACAAAAAGACACTTTTTTCAAAAGGACACACAAGGAGCTTCAAAAATCATTTTGACATGAGACCAAAGACATTGGTTAGAGGACTCTTTGAGGTTTCCAAAAAGTGCAAGATCTCCTTCATATGACAAAAATTGAAGGATTTACACCTTGTTGAAGTTGGCTAAATTTTGGTAAAATGCATGAAATCAACATTGCTCAAAAATGTGTTTTTTCCAAATGGGGCCAAGTTTTCAGCATTCAAACATCATTTCCATGTTACTATGGGCCTCCCACGACCAAGACTAAGCCCATATCATTTTTATCCATTTTTGGCATGATTTTATCTTACTTTAAGATTAAAATTAAAAGGAAAATGCATGGATAATGGTAGCTTAACTTCCAAGCATGACTCACCTCAAAGAATCTTCATCTTTCTGCAGAGGATTGAAGGACAAGGCAGGTGCATTGAAGGCAAGATGACTTGGTCAAGAATTCAAGCTTTTTTATATTAAAAAATGCAAAGTTTCAACAAAGGCAACTAAGGCACATCTTAGCTTCAATTCTAAGCACACATAGCTTATAAATAAGCTATCATAGTTCAGCAAACAAGAGGAGGCAAGACCAGAAGCATAGCATAGCATATAACACTTGTAATCACTTCAAAAAATTCAAAGAAAAACTCAAATTCGAATTTGTAATTTCAGTCCATTTCAATACAAACTAAGCATTCATATACCTTCCTTAAACATCACTGAAACTATCTCAATCAATTACAAGCCTTGAAGCTCACTGAATCGAGCTACACAGGTCAAAATTTGTTCAAACTAAAATCAATTCGTATCTGGTTATTCACACATGTTTAACAAGATGTAGACATACTATTGAGTTTGGTTTGAGGTGTAGATCATTTCTGGAAACTTAATTGAAGTTTGGACACGTATAAACGAAACTACCATTTTAGGGTTCATAGCTTCAAATTTAGGGCTTTCCAAATTAGGCAAAATTAGAAGTTCTGATTAGCACCATTAGATTCGCATGAACAAGACGAAACGAATGGAACCATCGCGCCAAAAATCTTTGCATGTTTACCCCTATTCGCTATTTTGCAGGTTTGAGGTTCACTTACTATAGCGCTTTTTTCATAAAAACGCTGTAAAAGGCCCTGGCGAGAGGTTGAAGATGATGAGGTGTCCCCACCTCATTGGTTCAGACGCGCGCGTTTTTTTTTAAATTGTCCTCTGATTCTGTGCTTTGCAGGTGTAGCTTTTACCACGTGCCTTACCATCTGGACCACCTGATCTCATTTAATGAATCATCCAATGATCCAGATCACGCATGCACACCATGCTCCCTCACAAACAACCACACAGGATCAGTATCCTTTATTTCTATTTTATTTTCTATTTTTATTTTAATTTCTTTGTTAAATTAATTAAAAATAGTTTTAAAAATCCAAAAAATACACAAAAAATATTTTTAGACTTCTAAAATAATATACTATTTTCTGAAATAAAAATATTTTATTTTTCTTCAAAATTTCAATATTTTGCATAATTAATTAGTATATATTTATATATTTGCTTTTTAATTATTCTAACCAATCAAAAAAAATCATAAAAAATTGTTCTTCATGTTAAATATTGTTTATATATTATAAACTAATTTTGTACATATTTTGAATAATTTTCTTTTTAAGTTTTAATTGTTTGTATAATTATTTGTATAATTATGTTTTAATTAGCTTAAATCAATTTCAAATCAAATTCCAAAAAATTCCAAAAAAATTAGTTTTGTTTTAAAATTAATTAACAAATATTTTGTACATATTTTAAACTTAATCTCTAGGTTTAAATCTATTTTCATCTTTCTTCTTCATTTTAATTTAATTAATCATGCATTAATTATAATTAAAATAAATCATAAAAAATCCAAAAACATGCCTTTCTATTTTTCTTGCAATTTAAATTCCTAGATAAATGTATAGGATGTCAAATTCATGTAAATAGGCTAGTTTACATTTCCTGCAAAATCGATGTAATAGCGCAGATTTACTTTCCGCACTTTACATTTCCGCACTTTAATTTCCAGCAAATATAAACTGCGTGTATGTCAAAGATAAAATTGAACCGTTAGATCACTAACTTCAAAGATAAATATCTGAATCCAATCACAATCATACTTGCACCTCTCAAGGTAAACCCTTCTCATTCTTTCAAAATCAAAGTCAAAATTCCACTGTTTTGAGTACAAAATCGAACCTTGCTTTTATATCCGGTGAAAGGATAGATTTTTAAAGGAAATAGGATAAAGACCTTACAACTCAGGGTAGACCTCCTAGTTTGCTTGCTCAAATCAAAACAAACAAAATTCTCATACACTGTTGATTTTTCAAAACTTTCAAAAAAGACAATACTTTGTATACATCCAAACACGGATTATTACAAAGTTAACGTTCTTTTCAAAACATCTTTCGAAAGATAAACAAGCATTTTGTATACATCCACACACGGATCATTACAAAATTCAAATTACAAAAGTATTTGAAACCACATATGAGCAATTTCAGAGCAATTGAAAAGTGATCGAAAAACAAGTGAGCTAAGCAAACTTAAGAGCCCATGGATAACCATGGATACAAAGGGTGCTAACACCTTCCCTTTGTATAACCTACCCCCTTACCCAGAATTTCTTAAAGGTCTTTTTTCTGTTTCTTTTATAAACCTTTCCTTAGTTGGATAAAATAAAAGGTCGGTGGCGACTCTGTGATATTTTCAAAAATGCGAAAGCATTAAGCGACAAAAAAGAGTCAGTTCACGTATCTCTACAGATCAGAGGTATGGCCCGGTATTAAAAAAATCGGAGGTCCACAGCGTGTTCGCAACGATATTCAAAAGCTGATGGATGATAATACCATTACAGTTCTTGCCAACAGAGAAGATGATGAAGTCTTTACCGTATCTCCTCAAATTAATCAAGTTGAACCAATGCAAGTTAAGTATGATAACAGGAAGATAGCAATTGCTCCATTAGTCATCTACTTACCAGGTCCTGTACCGTATGAGTCCAGCAAGGCTATACCATACAAGTACAATGCTACATTCATTGAAAATGGTAAGGAGATACCATTACCGTCTGTTGTCAACATTGCTGATGTTAGTCGAGTCACCAGAAGTGGACGAGTCTTCAACAGAACAACAGAAAATGTGGAGAAACCTTCGGAGGAAGTACCACATAGGCAAGACAATCATCCAACCAATGCTGTTCAAGCAAAAGAAAATGATGAGATCTTGAAGTTAATCCAGAGGAGTGAATACAACATTATAGATCAATTACTACATACTCCGTCTAGGATTTCTGTCCTTTCCCTACTATTGAGTTCTGAAGCTCATAGGGAAGCTCTACAGAAAGTTTTGGAACATGCTTTTGTAGAACCTGGCGTTACAATAAGCCAATTCAACAACATCGTTGCCAACATCTCCGCCGGAACTAACCTAAGTTTCTGTGACGAAGATCTTCCTGAAGAAGGAGTAGACCACAATCTTCCACTTCACATCTCAGTTGGCTGCATGGGTGATACACTCACAGGAGTCCTAATAGACAACGGATCCTCTCTCAACGCCATGCCGAAATCAACATTGTCAAGATTATCTTTCGAAGATTACCCTCTAAGAAAAAGTCATGTCATCGTCAAAGCATTTGATGGATCAAGAAAGTCAGTTTTCGAAGAAGTGGATCTTCCCATAACTATTGGACCTCATACGTTCAAAATCACTTTCCAAGTCATGGATATTCCAGCACAATACAGTTGTTTGCTAGGTCGCCCATGGATTCATGAGGCTGGGGCAATTACTTCAACACTTCATCAGAAACTGAAGTTCATAAGAAATGACAAATTGGTAACCGTATGTGGAGAACGAGCTCTGATCGTCAGCAACCTGTCATCATTCTCCGACATAGAACCAAAAGAAGTTGTTGGAACTAAATTCCAAGCACTTTCCTTGGACAAAGGAAAGGAGAAAGCAGCGTCTATTTCTTCCTACAGAGATGCAATCCAAGTTGTAAAGGATGGCACTACCAGTTGTTGGGGGCACATTAATATTCCTACCAACAACAAGAACAGAACAGGAGTTGGATTCTTTCCAACATCATCAAAAGCTATCCCAGGGATTGAGGTAGTTCTTCCAATTCAAGAAACTTTCCGCAACGGAGGTTTTCTTCAACCTGTTCAACAAACAGTCAATACCATCGGTACGGAAAACACCGATGACGAGGAATGGCTATCCTATCTTAACAAAGCAGGATACATATCCCTATCAGAGTCTGATTCACCTTGCTGTTATCCAACTAAGGGATCTGAAAATAAGACTCAACCAAGCAGTGATGAAGTTACTAACAACTTCACCACCAGAAGTCATGGTTCATCAGAAGAAGTTCCTCCTATCCCCGAAGAAACTTGGGATACATTAGGAGAACCAAGCGGAAAATTCGACTACATGGTGAAATACTCCGCTCCTGAAAGTTCAAGAATCTCTCTTGAAGATATTGTTCCAACTGGATGGAACAGTGATTTTGAGTACCTCACTCAGCCAAAAGAGATGTATAACCCTTGCTATTCATCATCATCGACTGGTGAAATCATCATTGAGGATTATATCCCCAAGTCACCTCCCGAGGCTACGGATCTAGATTTCACATATCTAGTCAATGCCATCTTGGGAGAAGAGCAAGACCAAAATACAGGAGAGGATGATCTCGAAAGTGTCTCCGACAACGAGTCTCTCCATTCAGAAGATTGGAAGTTTCCTCAAAAGAAAGTTCAACATACTCCACTTGGAAATGGGTATGCTCACACCGCTCAGTCTGCTGAAGTAGAAGAAGATCGTCTGAGTGTTGCAAAGACAGTGATTGGTAAATCAAGACCTACCACAGGCCAGCTTAAGCCTAAGGTTCCAGATTACCTAGTGCACAATGGGGTTCGCCACTATTGGACAGCTGTTGAAGTTTCAACTGTTGTTCGCACTCCTAAGTAGGAACTTTCACCGTTAACTTATCCTCTCACCATAGCCCAGGGTGAAGAGATGTTTCATAGGGCTTTGCACTTTACTATTTCTTAGGAAAATGTCCCTCTTTGCTTCGCCCAAAGCAATAGAGTTTTGTTTTATAGGGTCTTTGTTTCAAGAAATGACTGTTCATAAATAAAAATGTTATTCTGTTCCTTCGTTTAGTTTTTCCTTTTCTTTTTTCGGAAATTGGTAGTCCTAAAAAACACCCTAAAAACATCAAAATATCATTAACTGCATACACCGAGTCTTCCCTCGTTGTCTAAATAAAACTTATCACACATATGCAGATTAATCATAAAATACCTCGTTGAAACGTGCGACCGTATGACTTCTCCAAGCTTTGGGTTTCCTGTATTCGAGGCAGAGGAAGAAGAAGACGAAGAAATATCAAAGGAAATTTCACGATTACTTCAACAAAAGGAAGAGGCCATTCAGCCATACAATGAGCCTCTAGAGATCATTAACCTTGGTTCCGATGGAAACAGAAAAGAGGTTAAGATTGGAGCTTCGCTTAGTTCAGAGATCAGAGAGAGTTTAATACAACTACTCAAAGAATTCTCAGATGTCTTTGCTTGGTCTTATCAAGATATGCCAGGGTTGGATACCAGTATAGTGGAGCATCACTTGCCATTAAAAGCAGATTGCCCTCCGGTCAAGCAAAAATTAAGAAGAACTCATCCGGAGATGGCCATGCAAATCAAAGAGGAAGTTCAAAAGCAGATCAACGCAGGTTTCCTCGTCACTTCAAAATACCCTCAGTGGTTAGCTAACATTGTTCCCGTTCCTAAGAAAGACGGAAAAGTCCGCATGTGCGTCGACTACAGATATTTGAACAAAGCTAGCCCTAAGGATGATTTTCCTTTACCACATATTGATATGTTGGTAGATAGTACAGCAAAATCCAAAGTTTTCTCGTTCATGGACGGATTTTCAGGATACAACCAAATCAAAATGGCACCTGAAGACATGGAGAAAACAACTTTCATCACCCTCTAGGGCACGTTCTGCTATCGTGTTATGCCTTTTGGACTAAAGAACGCAGGGGCAACTTATCAAAGGGCCGTGACTACGCTTTTCCACGACATGATGCATAAAGAAGTGGAAGTCTATGTGGACGACATGATTGCCAAATCAGAAAATGAAGAAGATCACATACAGAATCTGACAAAGTTATTTCAACGCTTACGGAAGTTTCAGCTTCGCCTGAACCCCAACAAGTGTACCTTTAGTGTCTACTCAGGAAAACTCCTTGGTTTCATTGTCAGCAAACGAGGAATTGAAGTAGATCCAGACAAAGTCTCTTCCATGATTAAGATAAATCATTGGAATGACATTCCTCGGATCGATGTTATGCGCCTGGATAGGCCCGCTCATGTTTTCACGGTAGAAGCAATCATCGACGACAAACCGTGGTATCACGGCATCAAAAACTTTCTTCAGAGACAAGAGTACCCTCTTGGGGCGTCAAAGAAAGATAGAAAGACTTTTAGAAGGTTAGCTTGTAGATTCTTCCTGAATGAAGATGTTCTGTACAAGAGAAACTTCGACATGGTTCTGCTCAGATGCGTTGACAGAAAAGAAGCAGAAGTACTCATGAGAGAAATACATGAAGGTTCCTTTGGTACTCACACCAATGGACACACCATGACAAGGAAAATACTGAGAGAAGGATATTATTGGTTGACGATGGAGTAAGATTGCTACCAGTACACAAAGAGGTGTCACAAATGTCAGATCTACACCGATAGAATTCATGTGCCACCATCTCTTCTCAACATACTCTCTTCCCCTTGGCCTTTCTCCATGTGGGGAATCGACATGATTGGAATGATCGAGCCAAAAGCGTCCAACGGACATCGCTTCATCTTGGTGGCTATAGACTATTTCACCAAATGGGTTGAAGCAGCTTCATATGCAAACGTTACAAGACAAGTTGTTGTCAGGTTTATCTAGAATCACATCATCTGTCGCTACGGCATTCCTAGCAAGATAATCACTGACAATGGGTCAAATTTGAATAACAAAATGATGAAGGAGCTTTGTGAAGAATTCAAGATTGAGCATTACAACTCATCTCCTTACAGACCAAAGATGATTGGAGCTGTAGAAGCAGCTAACAAAAACATCAAGAAAATCGTTCAGAAGATGGTCATCACTTACAAAGATTGGCATTAAATGCTCCCGTATGCTCTTCATGGTTACCGTACATCAGTACGTACTTCGACTGGAGCAACTCCTTTCTCCCTTGTATATGGCATGGAGGCAATCCTACCTATAGAGGTTGAGATTCCATCGATGAGAGTCTTGATGGAACAAAATTAACAGAAGCCGAGTGGTGTCAAAGCAGATTCGATGAATTGAACTTAATCGAAGAAAAGCGCATGACAGCTTTATGCCACGGTCAGCTATATCAACAAAGAATGAAGAAAGCTTTTGACAAAAAGGTTCGACCTCGCACAATCAGAGAAGGCGACCTTGTACTCAAAAAGATTCAATCTTTTCTCACAGATTCAAGAGGGAAATGGACTCCCAATTATGACGGCCCCTACGTGGTCAAGAGAGCTTTCTCAGGAGGAGCCTTAATACTCACGACTATGGATGGAGAAGAATTCACCCGTCCTGTGAACGTCGACGCAGTCAAGAAATACTTCGCCTAAATAATCAAAAGAACAGCTCGCTAAGTTGAAAACTCGCAGAGAGCAGCTTAGGCAAAAAAGAGCGTCTCGGTGAATCGAAAACCCGAAAGGGCGATTCAGGCAAAAGTTAGAGACATAAAAAATAAATAATCAATCCCGGTAGACTTAAAACCCGAAAGGGGTAGTTTACGCAAAAGTTAGGGATATATGGCAAGTAATTGTGTTCAGGACAAACTTGATCATTCAAAAATCCATAGCGGAGTATTCATCAGCAGTAGGTCATCTTCTATGAAGCACGAATACAGCGCAACTCGGAGTGGAAGGGAAAGATAATGGTTGTCACGTTTCATCGTAGCCCTTTTCCCAAAAAAAAAAATTACCAATTTCCAACTTTGTAAATACTCCATGGAATCAAGCATTTGGCTGATTACCATTCCATATATAATAATTTGAGCCTTGTGCTTACTTTGCAAATCGAGTCTTATTCAGTTTCTTGAAATGCATTTTAAGTTTAAACAGTCATTTTCTTGAAACAAATGTTTTCATAAAATAAAATGAATTTACTTGCAAAAAATAGAGGTGAAATTTTCTTTCTAAGGTTTACAAACAATAGGAAGAATGCAAACAGTTGCTCTGAGAACGGTTGAGACTCCGGGAACCAAGATTTCCCCATGAGGTCGCTTTGCGAACATCTCCCGATGACGGATCTTCACTTCAATTCATATTACTCACTTCGGACAGCGGACAACTGATAACCAGGTATTCCCAACAGAGTTCGAACTACGAAGAAGAGAACATCTTCTTATCAACAAGATTCAAGTCGTATCATAGGATTTTACATCCGCAACAATTCTATTCACATTCACTTTGCATTTCATAATCATCGTAATATTCATGCATTTTGTCTCACACCATATTTGCGTAATTAGCATAGTCTAGTCAGGTTTTGATAGTGTTAATACCCAAATTACTTGGGCATATACTCAAGATTCCCCTGCAAAGTTGTGAAAGGGTTTTCTTCTTCATAAAGAAGGTTCATACACCCTAATTCCCCAAGCAAGTCAACAAATGGTAGTCTCCCTCAAAGAGATAGTTTGTTCACTTTTGGAATTCCCCAATTGAGAATCTCCTGCAGAGCGACGCTCGACAATCTTCTTCAAATAAGATAGTTTATTTCGCATTTTGAATTCCTCAGAAGTTCGGTATTTCCCCAGCGGATCGACAAAAGATCCCCAACGGAGTCAGTGAATGGTAGTCTTCGTCCAGAAGATAGTTCAGATTCCTCAGCGTAAGTAGGTGAATGGTAGTCTTCTTCCCGAAGACAGTTCATCCACTTTCGAGCAAAGTCATTAGCCCCTCAAAAGAGCGCGGGACCATATGACAATCCTTCAAAAACGTCAAGTTGAAAGGAGGGATGGTGAAGTTTCTTTATTTACCGTCAAATGGTATCTTACCTCCAAGTGCTGGTAAGAAGTTTGATGAGGAAACAAACCTTTGAAGTTTCTTTATTTACCGTCAAATGGTATCTTACCTCCAAGTGCTGGTAAGAAGTTTGATGAGGAAACAAACCTTTGAAGTTTCTTTATTTACCGTCAAATGGTATCTTACCTCCACGTGCTGGTAAGAAGTTTGATGAGGAAACAAACCTTTGAAGTTTCTTTATTTACCGTCAAATGGTATCTTACCTCCAAGTGCTGGTAAGAAGTTTGATGAGGAAACCAACCTTTGAAGTTTCTTTATTACCATCAAATGGTATCTTACCTCCAAGTGCTGGTAAGAAGTTTTATGAGGAAACCAACCTTTGAAGTTTCTTTATTACCATCAAATGGTATCTTACCTCCAAGTGCTGGTAAGAAGTTTGATGAGGAAACAAACCTTTGAAGTTTCTTTATTACCATAAAATGGTATCTCATCTCCAAGTGCTGATGAGAAGTTTGATGAGGAAACAAATCTTTGGAGAGTTTCTCTTTATCTGAGATATTGTCCAAAATCACAACTTAGACCAGTTTCGAGGTACAGACATCCGAAACAAGGGGAAGTTGTGCACCTTTTTCTAAGTGTCAACACTTAGTTAAAGAAGATGGATTGCGCATCCTACATTGCCATCCATTCACCAGAATCCACATGACGTATTCCTACAGGAGTTTGTCTCCTCATCCCCTGCCAAGTGCGACAACGGGATCAAGTCATGCAAGGATTTTATCAATCACAACATCTCAGGAGCGCCCAAAATTCGGGCATTCTTTGATATTTAAGTCTCTTTCACGCAGGAGAGATCGAGATATCAATCTCTCTCCCTCACGATAAAAGAAACTTAAATAGGGGCATCTGTCATACCCTAATTTTTGACCCCCCTGAGTGACATATCTTCAGGATTTTCATCAGGTCAAAGCAAGTACCCAGAGCAGTCACTTCTTCATTTGGCATTTAATCAAGGATGTTCAAAGACAAGAAAACTCAGGCAAAGGATCAATCAGTAGAAGGATTAGTCTCTAACATAATCATAGGACTCAAGAGCTTCATTTTGTTTTCACCTATGATTGATTAGACACCCAGTCCTCTGAGTACAGATTTACTCAGGTCACCAGACTAGGGTTTTTGAGCCTATCAAGGACTGAAATCAGGGATCACCTTTGGGAAACCCTAAAAAGCTCCAGGACATCTATTAAAGACTTCAATCATCTTCAAATGATCCATACAATAAGATCCACTGGACATCACATCTCAATTCAAGATCCACAGTCATCATTTTCATCTGGTCGACAATTAGGGTTTTTAACCTAATTCATCTGGATAGTTGACTTTTAATCAGGGCATGGATCCAAAACTCAAGACATGATTCAAGAACCTCTAATACCTTAATATAACCCATTTACATCACTCATTTGAGGAGAAGATCTTAATTCCACACAAAAGTCCAAAATCTCACCTTATTTGGATAAAGTCAACTGTATGGGATCACCTTTGACTTTTAAGATTTTTGGTCAAACCATGACTTTCAAGGATCAATATCATCAATATATGGTTATTAAAGTCATTTGACCAAAGAAATTCAAGAAGAATCTTCAAGGAGCAAAAAGTCGGGAATTAGGGTTTTTGAGGGCATTGTGGGAATTCAAAATTTCACCTACACAACTCAAAAAACTTCCAACATGAAAGTTGTAGATCTTGCAAAATAAAACAACATCTTACAATGGAACTTTTTTCGAAAGATCAATCATTTAAGAGATTTGGAAATTTTGAAGTTTTAGGTCATAAACACTTAGAAAATTTTCTAAGTGTTTTTAACCTAGTTTTCTTCCAACTTTGGCCTCATTTTTCACAAATTTGCCAAAGGATTCTGAAGGAACCATTAACTAATGATTTGAAGTAGATGTTTAGGGCTTTCCAAATTGTGTTAAACCTTCTCCAAATTCATTTTGAGCTAAGAGTTATGCTTGTTCAAAGTTGGCCTCATGAAGTGAAATTATAGGTCATGTACAATTTGAAACTTTGCAATTTTGTGCATTTTGCTTCACTAAGTGATGCTACACGACCTCTAATGCATCTGAAAACATGCCATGCATCCAAATTCATCATTGCATAAGGATTAGAGAAGATTCCCAAAAACAAAGGCATGTGATTATGTAATGATTGCATTTTTGAATTTATGGCAAATGATGAATCATCAAGGAATCTTGTTCTAAGCCAATTAGAACTCTCCTCTGAATCAGAAATGTTCACTTAGATCATACAAGATCAATGGTTGGGGAAGCTAGCCCGAAAATGCATCATTGCATTTAGGATCTTTTCAAATTTTCTTCTTGGCTAAGAAACCCAAACTCACTACACTAAGCAAGCTTGCTATGTTCAATTGCTCTGAGCCATTTGCCTATAAATAGAGGGCTCTTTCTCATTCAGAAAACACACCAAAGCAACTATAATCCTTGCTTTCTCTTTCTCTTCTCATGCTTATGGTTTTTCAAAGTTCTTTGGCAAGAAGAATCGTTTTCTTCAAACCAAAGCTCTTCTTTGGAAAGTAAGCATTCTAACATCTCAAGGGGGTTCATTTGAGGTGATCCAAGCACCTGGATCACTTCTGTAAGTGGAGGAACGCCATTGTTGCTTTCACTTTGGAGCATTTGCAGTTGGAGGTCCATAGAGTAATTCAGGAGGTTTCAAGTAAAGCCAGTCATCCAGACACGTTCCATAGGAGGTAGTGAAGCTATCCAGATGGTCGCAGCTCATCTGTAACTGCAGATTCATCATCCTCCATGTTCACTTGAAGCTCAAATTGAAGGAGTCGAGTAGAGAAATTCAGAAGGATTCAGGCCACATTAAACATCAAGTTAGCATCACTGAGTCCCAAGGAAGCTTTTAGGATCATTCACACAAGCCCAGAAGTTCTCCATCACTCGTATGACCTTCAGTTTCAGAGGTAAGTTTTTGAACTCCATCTCTTTAATTTAAGTACTCTTTGTGATAAAGCTCGATTCTATCTTGTCCAGCATCATCAGAGGATTGAAAACCCTCTATCATCATTCATTTATTCATCTTGCTTGTCATTTAATTTCAAATTTAGGGTTCATGTGTTCTTAGAGTTCTCTGAGAAATTAGATAGTTATAGCTAATATAAATAAATGTTAGTTACATATTTGAATTCGTGAGGGAATTTGGCACAAGATTGATGTTTACATCATGCCATTTGGTTGAGAAACCAGAGAGTTAGAAATTTGAAAATCTTTGAGCTCGAGGAAGAAGATGAACATGGCGCGCGCAAAATTTGACTCTTCTGGCTTGTTTTAAAATATATTATGTTGGATGCGTGTGAATAACAAACTGCGCGCATAGCCCAGATGGTGGGAGTTTTGGCCAATGACTTGGAGGGCGCGAGTTCAAGCCCTCTAGGTGACAAAACCATTTTTTTATCACCTTTTCCACTTAATTTCTTCACAACTTTAACCAATTAGTTAACCTATCAAATTAACTCCTTTTTAATTCATTTTTTATGCATTTATTGATTAATATATATATTTTATAAATAATCAAAAAAATCATAAAAATATTATTTATTTTATATATTTTTATTAGGTTAAAAATGGTGTTGTTTTAAGTATTTTAAAATATATTTCAATATATGTTTTCATTAAAATCTCAAAACCTAATATTTCATAAGTGTTTTAGTGTTAAAAACCCTAATCATTTAGGTCTTAATTAGGTATAGATTTTGTCTGTACTTCAATTAAGTTGACTTTTGCCAAAATTCAAATTATGTTCAAACTTCAAAGTAAACAAAACGATCGAGGTTTTCAAACAACAGAACCTCGTATCTTTTCAACTGTTTTCATAAACAGTAAATCATTTTTAAGTGGGCCTCTAATAGAGTGTAAGTCCCAACACCTTCTTCTCTTCTTAGCTTGTTTTCAAAAACTGTATTTACAAAATCTCCTTTATGTTTTCAAAACATTCTTCTGGTATTTGAAGGGCATTATTCCCGGTGAAACTCTTCGGATACCTATGTGACCTTTGTCCATCTTCACTTCTTCTGTTTTCAAAAAACCATTAACTGTTTATCCTATATATTCAACTGTTATCCATCAATTACTGGTAAGGCTTTGTACATACTTCTTCAAAGGCCTCCACTCCATCCAGGTTAGGCTTTACAAGTTTTCCATTTACAGTCTTTATTTAAATTACTGTCAAATATAAACTGTGCATATATATTAGTTTAGAACTACGTCTGAGTGTAAACCTTAGGACAGTTAAACTATATATATTATAGGAATATGACCTAGGATTGAGAATGTCTTCCCGGTGAAGGCTCTTTCCTAATTAGAGATCTGTAGTTCAAACCCCCAAGATGAATTATTCCCGGTGAAACATCTTGGCAAAAACCTTAGAATCCAAAAAAATAGGACACATCCACCCAAAGAGGAATTATTCCCGGTGAAACCTCTTACCCATTTGCTTAGAGCCAAAATAAGTTCAAAACCACATAGCTTTTTCTTGTGCTATAACAAGGACCCTCGATTAGCCTCCTCTTGGGCTTTGTACAAGGACCCACAGGCTTCTTAAAAGCATTTCCAGCTTCCTCTTGAGCTTGTATACAAGGACCCATCAGGTTTCTTACAAACATAGGAACAGGTCTTTAGTCACCTTTTAACATACCCTGGTGAGTTTCTTCCAATTTAAACCAGACTTTAAACAAGCTAAGTTTGTCTCAATTTTAGATTGAGTACACCTTTTGGAATGAGAGACATGGACAGTCTTTGTCACCCTTATCTTCATCAATTTTCCTTAGCAGAGTCTAGGATCCATGTTTGCTTATCCTCAGTCAGAGTCAGCCTTCATCTTGGGCTTTAAACAAGAAGTCTCCACTAGATAATCTTTCTGCCAATCATTTCAATAAAAACCCCTGGAAAGGGTTAGCCTCCAAAATCATTTCTTTCATTTTAATAAAAACCCCCGGAAAGGGTTAGCCTCCAAATCATTTCTTTCATTTTAATAAAAACCCCTGGAAAGGGTTAGCCTCCAAATCATTTAGGATTTTGAAAGGCATGAGCTGGCAGTAAAACCCAGACATGTGGTAACTTTCCCTAATTTGGATGAGCATCTTTCTTTCATTTAAGAGGCATTTGACTGGTATACTTGCACATACACAAGTAAGGTCCCCCTCTTGAATGAAACGAATTCAGTTATTCTGTCACTCTTTTAATGTTTGTGGTGGAATAGTAGAAATACCTCTCTATAAAGATGACTTCATGTCTCTTTACTGTAAAAAGAGATTTAATTCAAAGCTTCAACCTTGAGCTTCAAGCAAGGCACCCAAAAATAATTAATCCCTAATTAGTTCCCCGAACTACATTAAGCTCTGACTTCCATTAGGGATATGTAGGCATGAGGTTCACAAGGAATCTCAGCGAGCTAATAAAATACCAAAAATAGTTAGTCAGTCTGTCTGTCTTTCTTTTATTCAATTCAAATCCTTCTCCTAATATAAAGGAGAAACTTTCCTAATAATCATTAGCAGCACAAACACATTTAGACACAGAGAAGGTTCCTGTAGAGTACTACAGATATGTAGGGTGTTTAAACACTTCCCTATGTATAACCGACCCCCCGGACTCCAGAATTTCTAGTCTAGGTGTAAATCCCCACACTTAGCAAACTTCCAGGGTTTAGTTGAGATCTTTTTCCCCCTTTCCTACTCGTAGGACAAATAAGAAAGTTCGTGTGATATCGTAGGAAGAACTGAAATAAAATTCATCCCGCCACGGGCGCATTCTCCTTCCAAATTTTGCGTGAAGGGTCTAGCGTGCCGTCCTCCCAAGTGAAACGGGGAGGTAAAAAAACGACAACCACAGGTTATGTATGCTGAACATGTGTAATCCCAGGTCTCATTGACTCTTCTCTATGAGTAATTAAATAATGGGGGATCCTTCTATTCTTCTTGTGCTACATTAATAACAGATCAGATGTCTTGACATCGGGATTGACATCTGGTTGTGGTAAAAGCATAAGAGTGTTTGAATAAAGAATGTTCATATTGAAGTGGAGGATGAACCTATATGATTAAACCAACCTGACCTAAGAGCTGTGATGCTGGAACGAAGAGTGCTAAGTCCAAGGACTTCATGCAGGAGTGAAGAACTTGAATTTAAAAAAAAAAAATCAACTGGTATCTATGAATAGAGAAGAAGCTCATCAAAACCTTCATGCGGGAGTGAAGATATTGATAAGGTAACCTCTGTTGTTTGTGAGTTTATCAAGTCAGGATTTTGGTTTGGTCTAATCAGTTGCTTGGGGCAGAAGTAAGCATTGTGCAAGGTTGAGTAGCAATCAATTTGTAGTTGTCATGCTTACTACTAACACTTAAAGTAAGCATTGTGTGAATTCTGTTGATATATGACTATTTTCCGCTGCATAGTCTCTGAGAAACCCTAAGGTTATGAAGGTTCAACAGAATGTATGGCAGGTATTGACAGCTATAATTAAAGTGTCAAAGATACTTGAGTAATCTCTCAAGTCCACTCATACTGACATGGTTTATTAGAGATGATGAATGTCAACTGATCAATGATATCCATAATTATCTGCAAATGTGTACCTTGAAATCTTCAAGGTTGAAGTGTTCCTAGAAGGAGGAACAAATGTCCTACTAGATGTTAGGACATCAAGAACTGGTATGCAGCTACCAGTTGAAGAACAGGTGTTCTGGTACTAAACTAATGAAGTGTGAGAACATTGGTTTGGAACCTACTCCTGGTCTGGAAGAGGAGACATATGGCTAAGTTAATCAGGACACGATTAACATGTGCTCAGTTCCACTAAGAGAAACTCATAAAGGTATTCCTTTCTAATCCTTTATGTTGTACTTTTGAAGAGCCTATATCTGTAAGTTTCCTCTGATCAACGAAACCAGATAAGTATTCATAACCATAGAGCAGTTGTTGGAGCTGAATATTGTGTGTCTATCACAGTGAAATATGGTTAAGAATGCATACTGCCCTAGTTGTTATCCAGAAAGGGTAGTATGATTTGATATCAAGGAAGTCAGATGGATCTGACTAATTCAGTGTCATGCTATGACTAAGTCTGTTCCAGAAACCTAGCTGAGGGAATCTCCTATATAGGTACAGACCATGGCATCCTTCATCTCAAAGTCTGAAGAAAAGGTTATTGAGATGCTGGCTATTTTATTCCTTGATGTGTCTGGATATTGCTGATAATCGAATTATTCAGTTATTACCCTGAGTATTGACAATTTGACATTAAAGATGTTAACCAAGAACCATGAAGGATGATGTCACATATGATGTTACAACATCTCAAGATCTTCAGTTTTTTTTATTTGCCAAGAACAGAAGAGTATAAATGTGAAGAGGTAATCAGCCAGAATGAATTAGTGTGAGTAGCAAATTCTAACTGAAAAGCTGGTAAGGAATTTGACGGGAGACTTAGTACTTATTAGGTTTAGAACCTGGATGATGAGAAGAAGTTCTTACAACCATGAGTTCTCAATTATCTTCACACATCAAAGAAGAAGGCAAGAGTCTTTGATGTGGGATACTGATTCTGTTAAATATCTTGATGGGAGCTGGATATTTACAAAGTCTATATAAAACAACTCAGACGTGTATATTGAAGATCAATTTATGGTTATACAATCATAGTTTCTTCTATTCCAAGTTATAGAATATGGCAATCTAGATCTTGTGTAGCAAGAAAACTGAGGTTTCTAAACTTGGAATCTGTGGCAAATTCCAAATGACAGGAACTTCAAGGACGAACATCAAAGATGTCCTAAAGTTGTATATCTCAGGGGGAGTAAAAGAGTATGAAGATCAGCAAAGACAATGTTTTTCTACTTCTTTTCATTTGAAAAGTCTTTCAAAGACTAATCTTGAAGAAAGAAGAACAAAGTCACACAAAAACCTCAGAACATAACTCAAGACATGTTTATTCTCAAAGACCAGCAAAGAAAATTCTTTGCACTATCATCTGACGACATGAATTGATGGGGTGTATCATTTGTTCTGATCTAAGTGCATGATCCAACCTATGCACGAGTGTACCTGGTGCAGTTTGTTCTCAGATAACATTTCTTGATTAAGACTTTGGGTGAAGTCCAGGTATGTTGTTTAAATTGCTCAGGATTATAGTGTCTAGAGTCTAGGTTATGATTGTCTAATTGAGTCAATCATAGGGTTTAAGGGTAGTGTTCAGGAATTGTTAAGTATGAGGTCATTCTTTACAACTGTTTGGTAAAGAATAAAGAGTCTTGTTTCGAGTCGTGAACACAATTCGTTTCTTGTGTTCCAAGTCCTCTATAGAGAAGTGTTATCTCTATGGATAGTCAGAGTTTTTTTGAGTTCAGATGAACTTGTGTCTTAGGTATCAACATCACAAAGTACATATTTCCTGGTAGAAGGACTGGGAATATATCGAAGTTTAAAAAAGCAACATTATTGTCTAGAGTGACAGTTTGGACATAATGTGGATTAGAATGGGCAGGTTCTGATCTGGATGTAAGTAATGTGTTCTGGCCATACATAATTACTTTCATGATGAAGACTTCACTTAGTGAAGATTACTATGAAGACAAAAGTTCTATGATCGGATCAACACACTTAAGGATAAAGGAGAATCTCTTCTGTTCAAGGAGTATGTTAATCAATGTGTGACATTGAAAAATGTAACACCCTTCTAAACCCCGCGAAAATTAATAAAATAATTCAGAGTAAAACATGAAAACAAGGGTGTCACAATTCAATTTAAAAAAATTATCATAAATCGATTGTCATGCTTCACTTAGGGACAAAATCATCAATTTAACAAAATCATGTTTCTACACAACGGAACATTAATCAACAGATAAGCATAACATCATCTATGCAATATCTCACAAAATTAATCCGATAACAACAAAATAGAGTATCGTCATAAACTCTAAACTAGCGTTCCCCCAGTGCTACAATATCAGAGCATGACATCGACGCTATACTTAAACAAACTGGCCTATGAGCTATCCTCACCAAAGCCCAAGCCGCTACTCGCCAATCTGAAAATGTCAACAGTAAGGGTGAGTCTCATTCAAATTAACAAATGTTATTGAATCATAAATAATAACACATCATAGTTACATCATTCACCCAATTGTTTCATAAGCAGACATTCAGACAAGTTTCATCATCACAAAACAATCAACCAACACATCATCAATATTTATAACACTGGAATACATCCAATCATGTTATGAAAGTCATGCATATGAATGCAACTGAAACTATGCATGTGGTACCAACATCATCAAATGGGAATAACCCATGACCGATCCAACATCATCAAGATACGGCCCTGCCAGCACAGATTCCACACAATGGGAATCATGCCCTTTACTGATCCAACACATCATTATGGATACAGCATCATCAATGAATATGAATGAATGCAAACATACATGAACATACTTATACCATCGTCGAGTCTATGAGTAACATCATCAAATACTCATTTCATCATCATCATCATCAACATCATCATCATCATCATCATCAAAGTATGTTTATATACATTAGCATCATTCAAATACAATCAATCATCATCATCATCATTAAAAACATACATGTATCCACATCAATCATCATCATCAATAAGGAAGAACATACATGTATTCACATCATTCTAAAACAAAGCAATCATCATCATATAATTTCAACAAATCATCACATCATAATGTTTTTCAAAACAACATCTTATATTGTCACATTTCATCATATATGTCAACAATACGTCATCCATCCAACAGACAAGATATTCAAATCATACTCACATCATCACAAAACTATCCCATAGGATTCATCATACCAACAAACAAATCATCACATGAATCATGTTTTAAACATAGCTTGTATCGTTACATCTCATCATATATGTCCACACCACAACATTCATCAAAACAAGCAAAATTGTGATTTAAAAATAATCTCGAGCTACTGCTCATTTCATCATCCTAACATTAAAGAACACTTCATAAACTTCATCCTGCTCGAAACGGCACTTAAAACAGGCCAACGGTTCGAAAGTTATGTATCTTTAAACTTTTCAAAAATTACTAGCATCACGCGGCACCACACATTGTTCGCGACGCGCTTCCAGGAAACGACGCCTTCGCGGCGCCAACAAGGGACGCGGCACGAACTGAGTGAAATAATTCTCCTCAAGCTTTCTGCCAAGCAGTTTGCGGCGCTAACACATGGACGCGGCGCGAACAGACGATTTCACAGATTCTCAATCGCAAAATGACGGCATACGAACCTGAATCCCAAATTCCTCAACCTCGACCAAATCGATTCAAGTTGATCAAACACAACAAAACAGCCACCCAACATATATCATACACACATATAACATATATTATGCATCATCAAACATCATACAACACCAAATTCATTGGATTCATCGAAATAGATAATTATCAACAAACATCCCAAAACCCAAACTCTATCATTCGACTCAATTGACATGAAATAATATACCTATATTAGTCCTATTATCCATAGCCCGATAATAGATGTTAATCAGAAGAGTCCCCCCTTACCTTAGCCAAGAATCTGGACTTTTCCCCTTCTTCTCCATCAAACCCGTAAGCCTCTTTTCTTCATTTTCAGCAAGAATTTCCAATCTTCAAACTCGCTTCTCCCTCATCGAGAACCTCCCTGACACGAATTAATATATCAAATCGAATGAAATTTCGTGTAGAATCCGAATCTTCAAGAATTACCTGATTTGGAGTTACGAGCAGGAAGTTATGACCCATTTTGTGAGGGCTGCATCATGAATACGAAAATCTCTTTTCTCCATGAGCTCTCTCCCGCTTCCTCTTAGGTTTCCTTCTTCTAATTTCCAATTTCCTTATTTTTCTTATTTTATGAAAATAGATTATAATTTAGTAAAAGGCCTACTAACATAGCACCCCCTCTTTACTAACACCACACTTTGGCCCAATATCCTATCTCATAATTCTTTCCAAAGAATTCCACAAAATACCGAATAATTCTAAATAATAATTTAAATTCCGATTAAATTAAATTTAGAAAATATGGGGTACTTTTGTCATGAAGAAAATGTGATACTTTTGTCAGTTATTTGAATGGTTCAAGTCAACCATGTGCAACTAGTAACCACTATTCCTTCTCTACACTAATGAGGTAGTTGTGTGCTAATAGTCTCAAGGGGTCCAAAAACAACATAAGTTTATGTCTATGACTAGTGAGTAGGTAGGGAGTCTGTTAATTGGTCCAAATGATGCTTTGTCCTAATCTTTTACGGAATCTCGGGCTATGTGCCTGAAGGAAAGAAAAGTGACAATGTCTGACACAATGTCATGACATGTTTAAAGACATTGAATCTTCATAGTCAAACAAGGAAATATGGATTGAAGTTTATCTACACATCAGCGGTTGGTGTAAAGTTCATTCAATGACTATGCATGCACTGGTAATTCAAGATAACTCCTATCAGAAAAACAGTCAAAAACTGCTTTGGAAAGAGTAATAGCTTTTGGAACTGTTTCCTAATTAACCGTTTGACCATTGAACAAGACCAAAGACCATCGTTATTTCCCACAATCTCCATCTGCTATATAATAGCATCTCCGTAAAATGCAGAAATCAAAGTCTCTCAAAATGTCGTTCGTATGCGTTCTTGTGAGTCGAGTCTAGGTTTGGTATTGTGATGGGTTACTATACCAAAACTATCTCAGAAAAAGAAAAACACAGGCTGGGGATGTTGATGGTCTCTACCATGGGTTTTTCTGCAATAACAAGATGTTCCAATATATACAACCTTCAGTATAGGAATCATTCTCGTTGTGAGTTTGATAACGTGAAAATATAACATATAGTTGATTCGATTAGCATAGATTATATCTTCATTTTAATCATTTATATTATATTATTTCGATATTACGCTGGTATTTTCTCACTTTATTTCAGGTATTAAAATTATCCCGAGTTCGACTAAAAGAAGAAAATCATGACATTTTTCGAGGAATTGTCCGAAGAAGTGGAGAAAAATAAAAGACCGCATTTGGAAGCCCAAGACCCAAATAGAAAAGTGGAAGAAGAAAATATATATATATATATATATATATATATATATATATATATATATATATATATATATATATATATATATATATATATATATATATATATATATATATATATATATATATATATATATATATATATATATATATATATATATATATATATATATATATATATATATATATATATATGTGAGGGGGGCGCCCATACCACTTATGGGGCCCTCACCCCCACTCTTCATCCAAGTTCTGCAAAGAAGAAAAAAAGAAATAAATAAAATGAGTGGGGGGTGCCCATACCAACATTGGGGCCCCCATCCTCACTCACTTATTCTCAACGTGAGAGAATAAGGAAAAATGAGAAAGAAAGAAAGGGGGGTGCCCATACCAACATTGGGGCCCCCATCCCCACTCATTAGCTTCTCAAAACAAAGGGGCGCCCATACCCCTTTCTGGGCCCCCGCCCCGAGTCTTCACCAAATGGCCCAAATTTAGTCTGTAGCTGCAGATGAAAGAGGAAGACTCCACCCACCCAGAATTATCTCCACTCCGCAATTTTCTCCCTCAACCGTCCAAGTCGTCCGAGTCCCCGATTCTTCAGCAAAGAAGTAGACTGCTCCACAATCTCCTCCTTCAACCGTTTTGGCCTCTACTATATAAAGAAAAGGAAGAACAGAAAGGGGGTTCGGAGAATTTTACCAGTAATAACCTAGTTTTCATTTTCATTTTAATTTTCTGCAATTAGTTCCCAGATTTCAATTTCCATTCCTGTTTCGAACCACTGCATCGTTTAAGCACTTAATTTCTACAACGGAAATTAGGTGCGTTTGACTTTTATTTCAAGCTTCAGAATTTAGTATTAGATTTAGGAAATTTACTGTTCGTTTCAAAGTTCAGTTTCTACATTTAGTCTGTACTCAAGAAGAACAAGTGTTTGCTACTTCAATTTAATTCCAGGTTTTTATTTTATTTATATGCTTTTGTTATTAATTTACGAAATTGATATCATGCTTGAATATATGTTTGTTTATGGTTTTTATTCTGGAACTATTATTAATAGTATGTCTGGCTAATTAATTTGTACCGGTGTGCTAACCATTAACCGGATGAATTAATAATCACTGCTCGCATGAAACTATACTAAATCATTTTCTGGTTCTGATTTCTAAGTAGATTATTAAAAGGATTTCTTTTTACCATAGTAGAAATTCAGTTAAGGTATAAAATTAAGACAACGACAGTTTGAGGTTTTTACCGGATAGTGGAAATCGTACATCAGCTCTAAATACATCGAAAGCGCTTTAGAGTTGATTGTATTTTATTTAAATTTCAAAAAGTATTTTCGGTTTGTGATAATTTAGCGAAAGCAAATATATTAGAACTGTCAGTATAATTAGAGTCAATAGACGCGAAGGCGTGAGGCGAAGATTTTTAATTTAAATAACTTATTCTGAAAATATTTTATGGATCGAATTATGCAGAAGATTATTAACTCGATGGTCGATGAAAGCACACCGGTATATTAATTCTCATTATTTAATTAAAACCAAATTTAATTTCTCGTTTCACAATCAACAACAACTCGATAGCCTTAGTTGCCATTAGCAACGAAAACCCGCATTATTTGACCCTCAGTCCTTGTGGGTTCGATAATCTTTTAAAACTTAACGACTAAGCTGTATACTTGCAGTGAAATCCCGATTGACTTATACAAAATCCCGATCAGTGATTTGTGATCTGAGTTATGAACACAATTGTGATTTGTGTTCTGAGTTACTAGGACTGGTGGACAGTTTTCACTCAAGTCCTCTCTCGAGGTCTATGCTAGGATTCGGTTTCTGGTACAAGACTAAGGCAGGGGTCTCTTATGCCACCATTGGTCCTCCAAGGCGCAGGGCTTCTCCCATCATCTTCCTCGTGAACATCAGTGTTGCATGAAGATGTTCCACGGCATATTATGACATCGGTTCTTTCTTTGTCATATTATGTCTAAAAAGGGGAAGAAGTATGTATTGATGTGGTTCAAGTCCTCTCTCGAGGTCTATGCTAGGATTCGGTTTCTGGTACAAGACTAAGGCAGGGGTCTCTTATGCCACCATTGGTCCTCCAAGGCGCAGGGCTTCTCCCATCATCTTCCTCGTGAACATCAGTGTTGCATGAAGATGTTCCACTGCATATTATGACATCGGTTCTTTCTTTGTCATATTATGTCTAAAAAGGGGAAGAAGTATGTATTGATGTGGTTCAAGTCCTGAAGAACAGAAGGTAAACCCAATTCTGTAAATGTAAATTTTGTTCTTCCTTGGTGTCTTGGAGTGTTTATGTTTTTGCTGCACTTTTATGTTTTAGCCAAAATATGCCAAAGGGTGATATTGTTAGTGCTTTTATTGGCTGATTGGCATCTATGTTTGACTAAAATATAATAGAAGTAAAACATAATATTAATATGAATCTTGCAAGTTTATAAAGAATAAAACAGGTACAAGCAAGATGTTAGATGGAATGTCATGACATTAACTCATGACATCGCGCCTGCAGAACTGGAAGGAAGATTCAGTTTGTACTTAACATATACAGAATATTCTATGTGAATATTATGTAATCCTATGTGGCGCATGTTTAAAGGTCAAAAGAATAATTGAAGAATCAAATCAGAAGATTGAAGATTCAGGAAGAATCAGATCAGAAGATTGGATTCAGCAGTTTCTAATTTATGAAACTCAGGATTGAAAGACCTTATTTGTAGCAGAATATTTTCTGCATATTTGTAACATCAAATAATGTTGTGATTGTAAGCCCAAGTCCAGTTGGTAATAGGTTATGAATAGGAAACTTTGTAACCTAGTTTAAGCAGCTAGCCGGTGTTTTAGAAAGATGTAACCATTAGGGTTAGCCGTGTAAGTGAACCACCCGGTGTGTGGGATGGTCACTGATTTGTGCCTCAAATCCTGTAGGTGAGAGGTTTATTTTATTCACTCAGAAGCTGTGAAGCAATGAGTGAAGTTTTGTTCTTGGAGGAAGCTTGTAAGCAACTTCAAGTTAACGTTGTGTTTGTTTGTGTTTAGAGTGTTGGGAATTAGGTTGTCGATGTAGTGGCTGAGTTGTTGACTGCTAGACATCATTGCTATGATTGGGAGTGGAATGGAGATATTCCATATATAGGGAGAACCTAGGTAGAGATTGCATTGGGTAGGGTTTAAGTGTGAAGTTGTAAACGGGGGAGTTTAGCTTCAAATTAAGACTACTGATAGTGGATTTCCTTCCTGGCTTGGTTGCCCCCAGAGTAGGTCAGTTAGAACCGAACTAGGTGAACAATTTTGTGTGTTATTTATCTTCTGCATTATTTGTTCAGTTATGAATGTTATGACTTTGCTTACAACATCAGGTTCAGAAGTGTTAGCTGTTCCTATACAGAACCATGTAAATGTATAATATGGTTATGTATGCTGAACATGTGTGATCCCAGGTCTCATTAACTCTTCTCTAAGATTAATTAAATAATGGGGGATCCTTCTATTTTGGTTATGCTACATTAATAATAGATCAGATGTCTTGACATCGGGATTGACATCCGAGTCTGTAATACCAGAATTTTCAATATGAATAGGATCTTTTATCCTTACCTCGATAAGTTTGTGGTGGTGTTTATAGATGATATCCTGATATATTCTAAGAATAAGGAAGAACATGCGGGACATCTCAGAATTGTGTTAGAGCTGTTACGAGAGAGGAAACGTTTTGCCAAATTGTCGAAGTGTGAATTTTGGTTGGAAGAAGTTAGTTTTCTTGGACATGTGATTTTTAAGAATGGTATTGTTGTTGACCCTACATAGATAGAAGCGGTATCTCAGTGGGAAGCTCCAAAATCAGTGTCAGAGATTCATAGTTTTCTTGGTCTTGCAGGTTACTACAGGAAGTTTATAGAAGGCTTTTCAAAGTTAGCATTGTCGTTAACTAAATTAACCAGGAAAGGTCAGGCTTTTATTTGGGATGCGAAATGTGAAGAAGGGTTCCAAGAGCTGAAGAAGAGGTTGACTAGTGCTCCTATCTTGATTCTACCAAATCTGACAGAATCGTTTGTGGTTTACTGTGATGCGTCACTGATGGGTTTAGGTGGTGTATTGATGCAAAATCAGCAAGTGGTAGCTTATGCATCGAGACAACTCAAAGTGCATGAAAGGAAGTATCTGACTCATGATTTAGAGTTAGCAGTTGTGGTCTTCGTTTTGAAGTTGTGGCAACATTATTTGTATGGTTCGAGGTTCGAACTGTTCAGTGATCATAAGAGTCTGAAGTATCTCTTTGACCAGAAAGAGCTTAATATGAGACAAAGAAGGTGGTTGGAATTTCTTAAAGATTATGATTTTGGTTTGAATTACCATCCTGGTAAGGCAAACTTTGTTGTTGATGCGTTGAGTAGGAAGTCTTTGTACATGTCTATGCTAATGGTGAAGGAATTGGATTTGATTGAACAATTCAGAGACTTGAGTTTGGTGTGTGAAGATACTCCTAATAGTGTTAAGTTGGGTATGCTAAAGTTTACTAGTGGTATTCTTAAAGAGATTAGAGAAGGTCACAAAGCCGATGTTGAGTTGATCAATAAGATGACTTTGATTAACCAAGGTAAAGGCGGTGAATTCAGAATCGACGAGAATGGTATATTGAGGTTTGATGATCGAGTTTGTGTTCTCGATGTTGTTGAGCTTCGAAAGAGTATTCTGGAAGAAGGACACCGTAGTGGTTTAAGTATTCATCCTGGTGCTACCAAGATGTATCATGATTTGAAAAAGCTGTTTTGGTGGCCTGGAGTGAAGAAAGAAATTGCTGAGTTTGTGTATTCTTGTCAGAAGTCGAAAATTGAGCATCGGAAGTGTGGACCTCCGATTTTTAATCCCGGGCCATACCTCTGTTCTGTAGAGATACGTGAACTGACTCTTTTTTTATCGCTTAATGCTTTCGCATTTTTGAAAATTCACAGAGTCGCCACCGACCTTTTATTTTATCCAATTAAGGAAAGGTTTATAAAAGAAACAGAAAAAAGACCTTTAAGAAATTCTGGGTAAGGGGGTAGGTTATACAAAGGGAAGGTGTTAGCACCCTTTGTATCCATGGTTATCCATGGGCTCTTAAGTTTGCTTAGCTCACTTGTTTTTCGATCATTTTTCAATTGCTCTGAAATTGCTCATATGTGGCTCCAAATACTTTTGTAAATTGAATTTTGTAATGATCCGTGTGTGGATGTATACAAAATGCTTGTTTATCTTTCGAAAGATGTTTTGAAAAGAATGTTAACTTTGTAATAATCCGTGTTTGGATGAATACAAAGTATTGTCTTTTTGGAAAGTTTTGTTTTGAAAAACAACAGTGTATGAGAATTTTGTTTGTTTTGATTTGAGCAAGCAAACTAGGAGGTCTACCCTGAGTTGTAAGGTCTTTATCCTTATTTCCTTTAAAAATCTATCCTTTCACCGGATATAAACGCAAGGTTCGATTTTGTACTCAAAACAGTAGAATTTTGACTTTGATTTTGAAAAAAATGAGAAAGGGATTTCCTGAAGAGGTGCAAGTGTGATTGTGATTGGATTCAGATATTTTATCTTTGAAGTTAGTGATCTAACGGTTCAATTTTATCTTTGACATACACGCAGTTTATATTTGCTGGAAATTAAAGTGCGGAAATGTAAAGTGCGGAAAGTAAATCTACGCTATTACATCGATTGTGCGGGAAATGTAAACTAGCCTATTTACATGAATTTGACATCCTATACATTTATCTAGGAATTTTAAATTGCAAGAAAAAATAAAAGGCATGTTTTTGGATTTTTTATGATTGATTTTAATTATAATTAATGCATGATTAATTAAATTAAAATGAAGAAAAAAGATGAAAATAGATTTAAACCTATAAATTAAGTTTAAAATATGTACAAAATATTGGTCAATTAATTTTAAAAAAAACTAATTTTTTTGGAATTTTTGAAATTGATTTGAAATTGATTAAGTTAATTAAAACATAATTATGTAAATAATTATACAAATAATTAAAACTTAAAAAGAAAATTATTCAAAATATGTACAAAATTAGTTTATAATATATAAACAATATTTTATATAAAGAACAAATTTTTTTATGATTTTTTGATTGGTTAGAATAATTAAAAAGCAAATATATAAATATATACTAATTAATTATGCAAAATATTGAAATTTTAATGAAAAATAAAATATTTTTATTTCAGAAAATAATATATTATTTTAGAAGTCTAAAAATATTTTTTGTGTATTTTTTGGATTTTTAAAACTATTTTTAATTAATTTAACAAAGAAATTAAAATAAAATAGAAAATAAAAGGATACTGATCCTGTGTGAAAATCAATGAAGTCCATAGCATAGGGCTGCTTGTCTGATGCGTTAGATTGGCTTTGAGATTGATCCAAGGGCTCAGATCATGAGGGAGCATGATAGCCATGTGGGAATCAGTGCATATGATTAGTCAGATATTCAAAGTCCACGCTGGGACCCACGCTGGCTGACCAACGAATGAGGAGAAGGGAATCTGCCACGCGTGCAGATAGAATTGTCAACTTTTGACTGACGAACCACGCTTGGACGCGTGGTCGTCTTCAACCTCCGTCTGCCTTATTTTTTAAACAAATAGCGGGGGTTTTAAACCTCCTCTATTTGTACAGTAAAACGTTACTTTTAGTAGCTTCCCACACCTGCAAAAATAAACGTTAGAGATAAAAACAAGTGACCCAGATTGACTTAAAATCACCTCCTGAACACGATGGTGGTGTTAGTTTTGCTATTTGGGCGTTGTAGCTATGGATTTGAAGAGGTTGAAGCTTAAGCATGCAAGAACACTTGTTAATGGCATAGAGCTATCCTCACGTGGAAACTCACATGTTAGAGCCCAGATCTACCCTATGAGACCTCATGAACTCATTAGAATGATTAGTTTATATTGAGGTTAATTAAATATAGGAAAACGAAAATTGATCATGTATGAATATGAAGAACACTTATGCACGTGATACGACTCTCATGGGACCACACAAAGAGTTTATTCTTACTTTATATGATCTTAGAAGATGATTGGAACGATTGTTTGGTATTGATATTGATTGGAATATTGAATTTGAAAATTACAAAGTATATGGAATTTTTGAGAAATTTGATGAGTTTTCTTGCTATACTCTTGCTATATTTCGTGGGTGTTGGCTCTCTCTTGTTTGTGAAATATGCAGCTTCATTTATAGGCCTTGGAGTGCTTAAAATTGAAGCTAAAAGCAATGATTGCTTTTGTTGAATTTTTGACTTTCAAGCTTGGAACTCAAGCAACCATTGCTTGATCTTTCCACACTTCTTTCCTTAGCCTTTCCTTGCAGCTTCCTTGCTGCATAATTAAGCCACATGTGTAAGCTTTAGCTTAGAAAATAAGCTATGATTTATCCTTCCTTTTTTCCTTTTTAATTTAATCTTAAATGATAAAATTAAATCAAAAAATGGAGAAAAATGATGTGGGCTTTGTCTTGGTCGTGGGAGGCCCATAACATCATGGGAATGATGTTTGAATGCTGAAAACTTGGCCCCATTTGGAAAAAATACATTTTTGAGCAATGTTGATTTCATGTATTTTCCCAAAATTTAGCCAACTTCCACAAGGTGTAAATCCTTCAATTTTTGTCATATGAAGGAGATCTTGCACTTTTTGGAAACCTCAAAGAGTCCTCTAACCAATGCCTTTGGTCTCATGTCAAAATGATTTTTGAAGCTCCTTGTGTGTCCTTTTGAAAAAAGTGTCTTTTTGTTGACTTTGAAAATGACCTGTAATGTCTTTGATCATATTTTTCAAATGGTGAATCCAATGACTATGGGATCAATGGCATTTGAAAGATAATTGAATTTCCTTCAAAACAAGATTTGGTTTGAATTTTTTGGATGAAGGATGAGAGAGTTATGACCAGTCAAAGTTGAGTTGACTTTTCAGGTAAAAACCCTAATTTTGAATCTTAGGGTTTTGTTGATTTTTGATCTTTCCTTGATGAATTATGATCATCCAATGATCAAATGATGAATCCTTTGACAAAATATGGACTTTGACAAAAAATTCATTTTTGACTGTCAGTTGACTTTTTTGGTCAAACGGGTCGTCTGTTGACTGTTTGAGCTGCTGACGGTGCGTCTGAGTGAATTGAAGTTTGAAAATTTGTATGATGGTACTTTGAGATATATGGATGTGTATGAAATCCATTTGAGCTCTCAAAAACTTGTTGCTCCTGTAAAAACAAGAAAAACCCTGATTAGGGACTGTTTGTGTAGGAGACAGTTAAGCGTACCTGATTTTTGTGCAGTGTTGAGTCTCTGCTAATCGCGTGATATTCAGAAGACTTCTAGAACAAAAATCTTGGAATTTTGAATTGTGAAAGATTGATTTGATTGATGGTACAAAACACTGAGAATTGTACTGCCAGCAGTTTGGCTGTCAACTGACTGTTCAGGTATTGACGTAGCAGTTAGAGTGAAAAATCAACAGTCAAAGTTAATTTTCTTTCTTTTTTTGTTTTTGTTTTTGTTTTATGTGAAAAATAAAAGTTTATTTACATGACTTGTTAGAAAAAACACAGACATAATAAATAACTAATATTTACTGTTACCAGTACAGTCTGAGTTTCCTGATTCTGCGCCTGCAAAAAGATTTAACTCTGTACCAATTGTGTCAGTACTATTTATCTGTAAATAAATAAATAGCATGTGTGAAGTAATAAACAGTATTTGGCGTTTGCGTAAGAATAAATTCAACTGCAAGCCAAATTACTGTATAAGAAAAATTCTAAAAACTAAGTATTTCATATGTCAGGATATTTGTTGAAATAAAAATCCATGATTATATGAGACTCTTAATTTTCAGATTGGAGTTTTCTTGAAAAAAGATGCGGGCAAATTTTGGGGTATAACAGGAAGCCATCTGGGTTTATGCAACTAATATTTATTCCTGAGTGGAAGTGGGATAGCATATCAATGGATTTTGTTTTGGGTTTGCCGAGGACCGTTAAGAATTGTGAAGCTATATGGGTTGTTGTGGACAGGTTGACGAAGTCTGCACATTTTATACCAGTAAGAATGGATTATTCGATGGGGAAGCTGGCTCAGTTGTATATTGAGAAGATAGTCAGTCTACATGGTATTCCTTCGAGTATCGTGTCAGACAGAGATCCGAGATTTACGTCTAAATTCTGGGAAGGTTTGCAGAAGGCTTTGGGTACTAAGCTGAGATTGAGTTCTGCTTATCATCCGCAGACGGATGGATGGACTGAGATAACGATTCAATCGCTGGAGGATTTATTGCGTGCTTGTGTGCTGCCTTTGATTGAGTTTACCTACAACAACAGTTTTCATTCGAGCATTGGTATGGCTCTGTTTGAGGCTTTGTATGGTAGGAGATGTAGAACATCGTTGTGTTGGTACGAATCTGGTGAGAGTGTTGTGATCGGACCAGAAATTGTACAACAGACTACGGAGAAGATTAAGATGATTCAAGAGAAGATGAAAGCTTCTTAGAGTCGTCAGAAGAGTTACCATGACAAGAGGAGAAAGACACTTGAGTTTCAAGCGGGAGATCATGTGTTTATGAGGGTTACTCCTATGACGGGTATTGGTCGGGCTTTGAAGTCAAAGAAGTTGACTCCGCGTTTTATTGGACTGTTTCAGATTTCAGAATGAGTAGGGGAAATACGTCGCGGATCTGTCTCATGTGATCCAGATAGATGATGTACATGTGAAAGATAACTTAACCATTGAGACTTTACCCGTGAGGATTGAGGATCGAAAGCTGAAGCAGTTACGCTGCAAGGAGATAGCTTTGGTCAGAGTGGCTTGGGGAGGACCAGCTGATGGAAATGTCACTTGGGAGCTAGAAAGCCAGATGAAAGATTCCTATCCGGAACTCTTTACTTGAGGTATGTTTTCGAGGACAAAAACTCTTTTAGTGGGGGAGAGTTGTAACACCCTATAAATTCTGATTTATTAATTAATATTAGTAATTTAAATTGGGATTATTAAAGAACTATGGGTTAAGGGCCATTGGGCCGGATGGTGAGATTAATAGTGTGGGGGTTTTAAGTGAGTAAGCCCATTACTAATTATTTTATGTTTTCATAAAATAAAGGAAATAAGGAAAAAGGAGTGGGAACGTGAAAAAGGAGAAGTTGAAGAAGAAAGCTAAGGAACGTAAAGAGAAACAAAAGAGGAAGAGACCAAGATCAAGAATTTGGCTAAGGTAAGGGGGGACTCTTCCAATTATCTTCTCTTATTGTAATTATGGATGATAGTGCATGATTGGTTGTGTTGTTTGGGTCGATTTGATTATATGTCAGAGTTAGGTTTTTGGGGTTCTAAAGAATTGATTAGAAATTGGGTTTTTGGTGTATAATTTGATATAGGATGATAGTCTAATGAGGATGAATGAATCCTATGAATGAAAGTGTGAAAAATGACTGTTTTAGACTCAAAATCGTGGAATGACAGGAGTAAAAACGAGTGAGAATTGGACTGGTACGAAATTGCAGGTTCTGGAAAAATTACTGGTGTTTCGCATATGAAACAGTCTCATACGCATATGGGATGACGCCATACGCGTATGAGGGACAATCCCCAAGGATGATTCGCGTATGATACTCAGTTGTCCTGTCCCAAAAACCATGTTCTGGTGGAATGCGTATGAGGAGCGTATGGGAATGGTCATACGCGTATGGGAATTTTTAAGAAGGATTCTGGTTCTACTGATACACATATGAAGAGGTTGATACGCGTATGGAAGATCTTTTGGGCAATTTTGGTCCTGGTGAAACGCGTATGATGAAGGGCGATACGCGTATGGGCTAGGTCATACGCGTATGGCTGCTGTGTGTTAAAATTCTGTTTTGTGATTTTCTTCGAAAGTTCAATGATGCGTAACTTTTGATCAGTAGGCCTGTTTTGAGTGTCATTTTGAAAATGATGAACCTTGTGATATGATCTCATGTTTAATGATGTTTTTAATTATGTTGAATGATGCTAATATACGTATGAACATACTTGATGATGATGATGAAGATGGTGATGATGATGATGATGATGATAATGATGATGATGATGATGATGATGATATAAGTATGTTGTATTTGTTGCATTCATTCATAGTCATTGTTGAGGGCTGAATCCTAATGATGAGGGGATTCAGTGAAGAGCATAATTCCCATTGTGTGGAATTTGTGCTGGCAGGGCCGTATCTTGATGATGTTAGATCGGTCGGTGGGTTATTCTCATTGATAATGTTGGTACCACATGCATAGAGTCAGTTGCATTCATATGCATGAATTTGATAACATGACTGAATGTATTTCTTTGTTATGTTTTTAGTGATATGTATTTGAGGTGATGATGGATTATCTGAATATAGATGGATCGGGTGAATAATATAACTATTGATGTATTGTTATTTATAATGCAATAATATTTGTTAATTGCGAATGAGACTCACCCTTACACTATATCTTTTAGATTGAGGATAGCGGCTTCGACTTGGTGAGGATTAGCTCATGAGTCAACATGTTAGTTAGCGTCAGGTGTCATGCTCTGATAAATGTAACACTGGGGAACGCAATGTTTTGAGTTTTATGATAATAACTCTATTTTGTCTAATTTATTTTGAGGATTAATGCATTGATGATGTGATGCTAGTTTGATGATTTATTCCGCTGTGTAAACATGAGATTTTGAATTATGAGTTATGTTAAGAGGTTTCTTGGTGAATGCATGGCAGGATGGATAATGTTTATTTTATTATCAATTATGGCACCCTTATTTGCATGTACTCTGATTTAATTATTAATTGCCGCGGGGGTTTAGAAGGGTGTTACATCCTATGCTTCAAAGGGAAAAGCCCAAAAAGAAATTTGAAAAGAAGAAAGGCATTATGGCCACATGGGATGAGTCTGACTACTCTGATCAAGAGTCTGACTCTGAAGAAGAACAAGCAAACATAACATGTATGGCGACTATAGATGCTGAAGAAGATTCTGCATCTGACTCAGACTCTGAAGAGGTATTTTCTGAACTCTCTAGAGAAGAACTTGTTTCCAGTTTCTCAGAACTTCTGGAAGTCAAAAGTTTGCTTAGTCTCAAATACGAGAGTCTTGAAAAGACCTTTGGATCTGAAACTAAGAAGCTTGAGATAGAAAACTTTGAACTCAAAGAAAAAGTTTTAAAACTAACACAAGATGTTGAGAGTCTGAAAACATCTTCTAGTTCAGAAGCTTCTATTCCAAGCACAAACAATATTCTTAAAGAATATGACTTGAGCTTCACAAAGTTCCTATCCAAAAGTATAGGTAGATACCAAATGGCATCTATGATATATAGAGTAAGTGGAAACAAGAGAACAAGTATAGGATATGAGGGAGATGCCCCATATAAAATTGAACCTGTTGACCAGATGATTATAGACTGTAAGCCTCTATACAAATAGTTTCAGTATAGTCACTCACGTGATATAAAACATACATCTTATCCTATAAATCTTCATGTCACACACACGAAGAAATATCATGTTGCTCATTCTAACAAACCTGCTGCACATTCCAATACTTACCATGCTAAATCTCAGTTCAAACAGAACTTGAGAAAGACTAACCTCAGAGGACCCAAAAGAATGTGGGTACCAAAGAATAAAATTATTTATGTTGCAGATCTTCTCAACAGCTCAAAAGACAAACATGTCATGGTACGTGGACTCTGGGTGCTCACAACGCATGATGGAAAGAAAGTCTATGTTCCAAAGTCTGGAACTTAGATCTGAAGAGTTGTAAAGATTGGAGGGATCTAGAAGGGAAAGATCATAGGCTTAAGATATATTGTTTGATTCTAAAGCTTAGAAGAGTGTTCCTATTGGATATTCTGAAGCTCTAAACGCTACAGAGTATGTAATAGTGAAACTCTGATAGTTGGGAAATCAAGCAATGTCATAATTGATGATAAGCTTGGCATTAAGAAGCCAATGCAAAATGAGAATTTTGTAGCTTTAATTATTCCTGACCCAAATCTCGAAAATCCCGGAGGAAAGTTTCTATCTGGAAAGATGATGAATGGTCTAGAGTCAACAAGAAGAACAATCATCTGAATGAAAAGTCAGAGTAACCATTCTCTATTCTGTGATAACACCTATGCTTTATTTATTTTTTACATATCAGATGTTCTGACTGTGAATGTTCATATGGATACTCTGAAATTGTTTTCACTAACGTTTCATGTGCTTGAGTATGACTGAGAACCTCTTCTAAAGCAAAACAGCTGTCACCAGCTAACCCTAGATGATGACCACGTGTTCATCTAATCTAAAGGGACAAGCATGCGTGCAGTTAATGAGACGCATCCATAGGTAACTGTGAAAATATCTTCATATCTACGTTATTCCCCATTTAATTTCATTAATCATTAAATGAATTGATTCAAATTCTGGATCTGTGTTCCCTTCATAATCATATTACATTTTGTTTGAATTTCGTCCTTTATATTGTGTCTCACACTCATTCACAATCCTTTTCACGATTCTTCATTCCTTGCATACTCTTCCTGAAAGTATTTCGTCTTCATCTATTTTAAACCCTAATCCAAGAAATCAATAGTTATCAATGGCCTCTTCTTCATCAAACCCTTTATCTTCTAAGCAACAACAGCAAGAACAGCAACCTGCATCTTCGTCTCCAATAAAAACTTGTCTAATTCTGGTTACAGACCTAGAAGTTCTCTGTGAAATCATGGTAGATTTTGAAAATCTAAGTAAACATGAGTTCAATATTCAAGCTGATATTGTGGCTCAAGGATGGGAAAAGTATTGATAGATTGATTGGACCAGTTGTCATACCCCAAAATTTGCCCGAAAAGATCTATATCTTTTAATTCATCAAGATTCAAAATTAAGAGTCATGGGGTTTGACATTCCTATTGTCAAACCCACCCTCTTATAAAATATCCTGAGAAATAAATGGGGTGCGATTAACAGGTGTTTCAGGGGTTTCATCATTTGTTAATATCATTTTTCTTTTACTAACATTTGCATTTTTTTGGATTATTATTAGTATTTTTTATTATTATTTCTAACTATTAGTATTTAATATTATTAATTTTATTATTAATATTAATATTAATATTAGGTGATATTATTACTAATATTATCTAGGATTAGTATTATAGAATTTGTATATATTATTACTAACTATTATTATTCTTACTAATTTTAATTATTAGGAGTTTTTTCATTATTATTATGTTATTTGGGCAATAGGCCCATTAGGAATAAAAAGAAAAAAAAACTAATTGGTGCAATATAAAAGAGGTGCATAATCCTATTTACTGAGGAGGACCGAAAAAAAACTAAGAGGGGTTTTCTCCATCGAACCATTGATACTCAGGTGGATATTCCACACACACAAAACCACCTGGGATCCTCCTTTCACGTTTTGGCATATACAGTAACTTGAATATCAATGCACCCAAATTCTACTGACTCTCCATTCTCACTACTAACAGCAAAAAAAAATTAAAAAGAAGAAAGAAGGCAAACTAATACCAAATTTGTGAAATAAACTGCACAACACAAATGGCATCACCTGCAATTTTCTTGTTTTGTTTTGTTCTGTTTGTGTTTGTTTTCAGGTTCACAAGACCATGCCAACAAGGTAACGGCGCAATCATCATCATCACCGAAATCAAAAAAGAACTTCAGACTTTTTCAAATCGGACCTTGTTCCGCTACCTCCTATAAACTCACGTTTTGCTCAATATTTTTCGGCTCCGATTGCAATGATTCGTGTAGCATAAACTTGTTTTAATTATATATTTGTATTCATATACGTGTGTATGTCGCTTCTGGATGGTTTGTTTGAAGTTTTAGTGCAAGAATGCTCATTCACCATTGTTAGGTTTTGGAGCTTTAAATTGGGATCCCCCATTACAGGTTGAATTGGACGAAGATGGTGGTACCTATGCACTCAGAGAATGATTTCGGGTTGAGTTATGGCTTCTTCGCGATTTATCGAGCACGTTGGTTGGTTCGGATTCTTGCAGGGTATGGGTGTTTCACGTTTTGCAGAAAAAGCGAAGGAGGAAGAAAGACCATGGGGGGCGCGGCTGTTGGTTTTGTAAAAAGTAAAGCTTGATTTCGTTTATATAATTCTTGATTTATTATAGAAGCAACTAATACACATGGCGCAGGTGGCTAGCGCTGCAGTTGCTTTTCCCCAAGAACCTGGGTTCGATCCCCAGGTTTCTACATATTTTTTACAAAATGACAAGCTTCTTGATCCCATGCGCCTCATGGAGACGAGGTCACCATGCGCCTTCATATAACAGCCTTCGATCTCAGCGCTGACTTGATCCGACGGACAAGAAGATGATGCGCCCACCATACACCTTCAAGGGGATGCCACATACAATTGTAACCAGGATTCTTATTTTATTTTTTGATTTATTTAATTATTGTAATTAGATTAATTATATAGTTAATTAGGAAATTTAATTAATTATTTAGATTAGGATTAGCATATCAAATTAGGATTAGGATTTAAAGAATTATTTTCCGGTTATTTCGATTACTCGACTTAATCTATTTGATTAATTTTAATTATTATATTAAATCACAAAAAAACCCTATAAAGGCTAACCATTAGGGTTGGTCCAATCCCATTGCCCAATCCCATTTGGCAAAAACATTAACCTTCGATTAATTCTCTCCTCGACCCGACTAAAGCTATTAGTCGCATTAGACGAGAGATAAAAATAATAAAAACAATAAACTCTAACTTCCCCTTTAAAGGATAAATGGCGGATGAATATTTATTTCATCCCGCCTTCGAATTAGTCGACTCTCTATGTCGTACTGATCAAATATCTGAATAAAGCAATAAAATAATTTAATTAATCCATTATTTGAATTCTCTCCTCGACCCGACTAAATCTATTAGTCTCATTAGACGAGAGATAAAAATATACATAAATTAAAATACGTTTAATTTGCTGCCCGCGACGATCAATCTATCGATCTGAGTAACCAGCAATGTCCCTTAATCCGTTAGCTATACTGACCAAATCTATTGGTCACCGCATCTAACGGTGCGACAAGGTAATTCAAAATACCTTCGAACTTCGTATTTCAACAACTGTGATAAGGCCACTCAAAAAAGCCTTTAAACAATTTCAAACCACAAATTCTAATTCTAAGGCGTACAACCATGTGCCCGAACTACATTGACTCTGATTCTCCCTAAGGAGATACGTAGGCACTTGGATAACCAAGGCGAGTCCCCTTCCCTAAAACCTCCATTCAGTTCAAATCTCAATTTTTCCCCTATTCACTTCTTTAGCTATTGACCTTAAATTTTAGCCATAAACTGTTACCTTAGATTCAAAGCCATAGGAAAGGGTTGAGGGTGCCTAACACCTTCCCTCGACCAGATTATAATAACTTACCCCGATCTCTAAACTGCGTAGGGTTTCCTATTCGCCCTTCAGAATAGGTGGCGACTCTAAAAGCTAAGTTTTTAGGGCAGGTTGCTACAGCTGGCGACTCTGCTGGGGATACTTGATGGTGAATTATTATGCTCCTATAGGTGTAGGCAAGGTTTAGGGTTTTTGGCAAAACAATTAGGTTTTGGCAAAATTTTTAGGGTTTGGCTAACTTGCCACTTCTAAGGTTTTGGATTAGGATTTAGGGTTTTTTTTTCTTTTCTTTTTTATTTAAATTTTTTTTATTATTATTTATTTATCTACTTACAATTACATTCATTATTTACGACAATTTAAATAAATGTTTGTTCATGTTAATATTTATTGTTGTACCACATTTTTGGAGTTACAAATGGCAGGATTTGGGGACCAGGTTCTTATAAATATTTAAATTTAATTTAATTTATTTATTTATTTACGGTTTTTATTTTCAGTAAATTTTCATAGTAATTTAAATAAATGTTTTTTTTAAAATGTTTACTTGTTTTACTGTGAATTTTGGGGATATATAAATTGTAGTTAAACCTAAGCGTAGGAATTATATTTAAGACCAGAGGGGAAATACATCGCCTACGAGTCTTATTATAATTCCACTCAGAGTGGGTTGAATATCCGGAAAGGTCTGATACGAGGCTTGACCTTGTTGAGGGCTGGACTTGGTATTTGGCTGATCTCTCTGGGAACCTACCCCTAAAACTCGAACCTCATGGACAAATGAGTTGTTCTAAAATCCAAAGAGACAAAAAGTCTCGGCGGCTACGAACGATCCCATGAGACCTTCTAGAACATACCAATGGGAAGGGTAGGCACCCTAAGTCGTTACGTCGAACCTATGAACCTAGGGCCTATGTGCTTACGTGCTTATTGTATATGTGCAATTTATATACTGCGAATGCCTTGCATTTTAATTTTTGCAGGTACTCCTACGTGTTCCCTGGCCTGCAGGGACTCTATTTCCAAGTCCATGTCCTTCCCACGAAGGACACCTCCATCTATGCACTCCCTAACCTGTAGGGAGGTTTCTTCTTATATCTTTGAATTCTTACAACTACGTGTCCTTCCCACAAAGGACATTTTCGTTCACGCACGTCGATTGGCCTCTCGATGGCCGTGCGATCCAGTGACTACTTTGAACAGTCACCATGTGCTTACATATATGCGTTCCCTAGCCTGTAGGGATTATGTTTCTAAAAACGCATCCTTCATACGAAGGACATCTTTGTTAGCATACGTCAATTGGCCTCTCGATGGCCATGCGATTCGGTGACCATCTTAAACGGTCACCCAGTGCTTACTCCTACGTATTCCCTAGCCTATAGGGATTTTCTTTTACATCCATGTGTTTTCACAACGACGCGTCCTTCCCCGAAGGACAACTTCATTAGCATGCGTTTGATTGGCCTCTCGATGGCTATGAGATCTAGTGACTGTCCTGAACGGTCACTCCATGCTTGTTTCCACGCACCCTCTAACTTGTAGGGTTTGGATTTCCATCTATACATCTTTCATCCCTAGCCTGTAGGGACTTCACTTCATCCAATATCGTCCTTATATAGGTTGTGTTCCGCATAGAGAACCTCCCCACTAAGGACAACTTCACTGGTACACGTTGATTGGCCTCTCGATAGCCATGAGACTTGGTGACTGTCTTGAACGGTCACCAACCGCTACCTTCTACATACTCCCTAATCTAAGGGATTTCCACTGGCGTGTCGTAACATCTATCTTGCCAGGATTTTGCTAGGGTCTAATGTCGCCTCTAAGGCTATCCCTCGGAGTATACGTCACATGTCTGCATTGCATACACGGAGTTATAATACAAGGAGTCTCACATATCCATGCATTTGCATTGTCATACATTTGCATTTACATTTACATCTTCGCCCGCACCCATACTTACCATGCTAGCCGATTTCCCGAGACCCGTAAAGAAGACAATCAAAGGATCATAAACTATGGAGAAAGGAGGATAAAATATCGAGAATGATCTTAGTCTTACTAAGGGAATAAGGATGCCTTTCACTATGCCAGCCGCATGTCCATGCCCTATCATAACAGGATCATAAATACCGTAAAGGTTGTCATCGAGCAAGGATTAGTTCAACAAAGAAGTTCCCTCATAGATACACTCAAGATGTATCTAGTCATAAATGGGTTCATCTTAGAACATATCAAACTTACAATGACGCTCTACGATGACCTGGGGACAAGGGTTTGTCCAACTGGGGCAATATTCTAAACAAAGAGGCATAACTACGATGGAGAGAAGGCGACGTGTGTTAACTCCACGCCAAGGGGCAAAAGGTGTGAAGGCAAGCTTCTACAACACTATGTTTTGATGAAGACAACTATCATGAGTATACATCAATAAAGGATGAGCAAAAAGATCAAATTAGCTATGGATCAAGATTGCAACTTTCATGAAGATTAGCTTTGGTTGATTGATCTTCAAGTCATAATGGTACAAGTTAAAGACTTTTACATTGATACTACTTAGTGCTCAAAAAATCATATAAACTTTCATACATATGCATGCCCAAACTCATATATGCATGGCATAAGTTTCCAACCTTGAAAAACATGCATTTTTACCCTTTGAGTTGAGGTAACTGGTTACCAACATTCATGTAACCGGTTACATTGCTGGCAGTAGCTATTTCTGGGCATTTTTACTTGATGTAACCGGTTACATCATTTTAGGTAACCGGTTACATGATCGTGTTTTTGAATTTCTGGGCTGTAACGTAACCATGTAACCGGTTACATCCTTTAGGTAACCGGTTACACCTGAACCAGTGGCAACTTTTCATGTTGAATCTGTCTCAAACAAATTTATCTTTCAAACCTTTAACCATTGCATTGTTCTATCAATATGCAACCATTCTAAGAGGCATATAGTCACCTATATATACTATACATTTCAGATTTTATTCCTCACCTCTTTCATTACAATTTACCACCTTTTTGATCATATATTTTCATCATATATTTTCATACAAGTGTTTCATACTTGAACTTTCATTAAAACTTTTTCTACACATTGTTAGAAAAGTTTCTCATTCATACATAAACACTTCAGCACTATTATATCATTGTAAATTGTCTTGCTTGAAAGAGAAGATCAATCTGATTGATTGATATATGTTCATTAACATTTCTACTCAAATATATTCATTATTATTGACTTGCTATTCAGGATTGTTGAAAGCAAGGGTTCTTGATTAGTGAGAGGATTGTTCTCATAATCAAGATAGTAAATCCAAGAGGATTGTTCTTGGTAATTGAGATCTTGTTGTCCATGATTGTTGGAAACAAGTTAGTGAAAAATCCAAGAGGATTGTTCTTGGTGGTTTTGTTAGAAGATTGTAGGAGGAGTCTTGGTGTAGGCTTGTACAAAGATCTAAAAATAGTAAAATCTCTTTCATGTTGAAAGGGGACTGGAGTACTCTCGGATTGTGAGGGGAACCAGTATACATCATTGTGTTCTTTACTTTTCCGCATTTTATCGCTTTCATCACCATTACCAAGAAAAGAAAAGAACCATTCAAAAACCTTCAAACACTTAACCAAAAATAAGTACAAGTATTCTCTAAAACTGGATAAATCTTTGAAAACCTAATTCACCCTCCTCTTAGGCGCTCTCTTAAACTTACAAAAGGGTCATAGGTTATCTCTATCAATCTACAAGCTCTGGAGGTTACGAACGGTGTGATATTATCCTAAGGAAACGCAAAAGAGGTTCAGTCAAAGGAAACTCATGAAGTTCCGATACGACGAAAACCCACCGCTAACAATGTATTCCCGACAAGTTTGACGTGCTCAAGGAAAGTTCGAGATTACCCTTTACCCCTACAAGCCCATGAACTAAGGAGTAAAACAAGGTCAGTGGATCTACAAAGGAGATTATCCCTAGGATCAATAGGTGTCTATCGTGTCAGAATTTCAATCCCTACGATCGTTAAGTGTTACTCAGGATAAAAGTTATACCTTCGGATTAGCAATTCTAATGGGATGACCATGCAGGTTTTGGAGTCAATTCATTCGCTCACTACTACGACTTTCCAGTCGCACACTTCTATTTTTAGGGTTATTAACAAACTTAAGGGAGAATGACGAATACAAATAACTAAGTCCAGCTAAATATATGCTTTCAAGGTAAGACCGAGCCGAGGATGTACAAGCATTGTTTCAATTCCCAAACAGTGGATATATAAGGATGTTAATCCCTCGTCACCCCCTCGAGCCAGGAGTTGGAGTTTGTTTCTACTTTTTCAAATAAACCTTGATTTCAACCAGGGGCAGGGTAGATTTCGGTTAATTCAATGGTGTATTTTGGTTGTCAAGAGAATCAGTCAATCCAAGCAAGGATAAAGAAAAGGTTCAAGCATAAGGACCAAGCAAAGCAAAGGTTCAAGCACATCTTCTTCCTCGTATTCATCCAAGAATGAGGAAGTAATGGAGATAACATTCACGACAATCTTCTTCCTCATTACATCATTCAAGATCGAGGAAGTATCAAAGGCGAAGCTTACAAATCAAAGTCGACATGGTAGTCACAAATTTCAAATCCAAGGATCAAATCTCAAAGGAGTATTCACAAAAAGGAGAAAAAAGCGCCCGCTAAGTCAATAGAAAAAAAACAAAAACAAAAACGACTTACACTACAACGAGGAAGGGCTTTTAAAGCGCTTTTTTTGGCCTTTAACAGCGCTTTAAAGCGCTGCCAAAGCCAGCGCTGGCATAGGCTACGAAAGCGCTTTTAAAAGCGCTCTGGTAGGCCCCCCTATAAGAGCGCTTTTCTGGAAAAAGCGCTCTTGTAGGCCCCCCTTTAAGAGCGCTTTTCAGGTAAAAGCGCTCTGGTAGGCCCCCCTTTAAGTGCGCTTTTTCCAGAAAAGCGTTGTGATAGGCCCACCTGTGAGAGAAAAAATTAAAAAAAAAAACGCAACTTACTAAAGCGCTTTTGTAAAAGCGCTCTTATAGGGTGGGCTTTAAGAGCGCTTTTTCCAGAAAAAGCGCTCTTATAGCCCCCCCTATAAGAGCGCTTTTACAAAAGCGCTTTGAACAACCATCATACAACGGTTTCTCTGCATCGCTTACCAACCTCTCAAACATTTTGGGACAATCCGCAAGATCTTCTTCAAGCGCTTCTACAATCTCTTCGACTCGATCGCAATCGTATGTGTCTGTGCAATCGTCGTTTGAAGCATACTTCCTATTACAACTCGACCCAGCATTCCCGTTCCTTTTCTCACCATGCATTGTCCAACATGTATAACTTCTATCAATTCCAAACCGTAGTAAATGGGATCCCAACTGTTTCCCGTCAACCTTATCCCCATAACAGCAACCCAAGCAAGGACACGGCATTCGAAGCGGGTCTTCGGAGTGCTTAACCGCAAACTCAACGAATTCCCATACCCCTTTCTCGTACTCTTTCGACAATCGGTTTGATCTCATCCATGTCTTATCCATGACTTAATTAAGCTAAACAAATGCTTTTTGGTTTCTCTATCAGGTACTAAGGAATTCTGTCAAGATAATAAATAGCTATCATCATAATAGAATACCTAATCAGAATACCTAATCAGAATACCCGATTTCTTAAAGAAGACATTACCTTATTTCAAGGTAATTAATATAAGTCCACAAACCAAAAAACTGGTTGAGAGACACTAAATTGATATTAAATAGAACCATAAACAATAAACTATAAGCAGAAAATAACAAACTATAAGCAAGAAGAAAGGGATAGTAACCTTAGTTAGACTTGATGTGGGAGATGGGTAGGTTTGAATCGGCGTTGTACAAGTAGAAACCAGAGACTTCAAAGTAACTGTAAAATTAAACACACACACACGATGCAGTTAAATAATATGATTAAAATTAAAATTATAAAGTCCAAGACCATTTTATAATTAACCTACTTCTACAATACAAAACTCTAGAAATAAGAAAAAGGATAATAATATGATTAAAATCATAAAGTCCAAGACATAAATATGCTACAAATAATACTTCCTTGTTTGCCTTTTGACAGTTAAGGTCATTTACATTCCTTTTACATGAAATTCTGAAGTTCGTGTTACTAGTTTTCTCCTTTTGAAACATAAAATTAAGCATAGTTGCATAGTAAAATAATAATGATAATGCAAAATTCTTATCACCAAACTATTTCTTAATTTAACATAACCTTGATAATAACGAAGATATGGGTAAGGTAAAATACAAATACCATAATCATATAGCTTACAGGTGGCGAAAAAAAGAGGAAAAATTACTATATATTGCATCATTTGAAAGAAATCCTTTTTATAGAAATCCAAAACATCAGCAGAAACAGAATTCACAGTCCAACTATTAAAGAAAAACCTGAACACGTAGTTAACCGGTGCTAAAAATCCTAAAGTGCAATCGATCCGGTCCCAAGATTCAAACCTCTAAACTTAATAAAAAACACACAGTACAGGGGCTGATTTAAACAATCTCTAAACTTAATAAAGATCACACAGGATGAGAGAACCTTAATAGAACTTCAAAGAACATTGCAAATGAAACAAGAATGCACTGCACAAATTCTAACCAACCAAATATCCCTAAACCCCTTTCCATCATACTATCAGTTAAAGGAAGCACTTTTTCCTGCTCAACAGAATCAGAATTTGTTAAAACCGGAACTGAATCTTCAATTGCCATAGCTATTTAAATTAAACTAAACTCAAAATCAAAATCAAAACCGGAACTGAATCTTCAATTCCCTTTTACATCAACCAAATTAAACCGGTTAAGTGTCTAACTATGTTTAGAATATTCTAATACATGATGAATCTTTAAGACACAAAGATTTAAGAGAGAACAATAAAAACTTAACAAAACTTCAAAATATATAACACTCTAAAGACATTTAATCAAACATGTAATATGCTTCATTCTCAAATTGCAATGCAACCCTTAGTTGAAACCCTTAAAACTAAACCCATAAATCATATTACCTTGCACAGTCAGACGGAGGAGAGAACGACGGTGGTGGCTGGCGACGGAGGGACGAACGTGGTGGCTGGCGACGGAGGGACGAACGGTGGTGGCTGGCGACGGAGGGACGAACGGTGGTGGCTGTGGCTGGCGACGGAGGGAGGGTTTTTCGGTTGCAGAGAAAGTGAGAAACAGTACTGTGAGAAAGTGAGAAAGTGAGAAAGTGAAAGCGTGTTTTTGTTTTTAATTTTTACTAATAAAGGCTACTAAAGCGCTTCAGAAAAGCGCTCTCATAGCCTGGTCTATACCAGCGCTTTTTAGCAAAAAGCGCTCTCATTAAACCCCCCTATAGCAGCGCTTTGAAAAGCGCTCTCATACCCCCCATTACCAAAGCGCTTTTCAAAAGCGCTCTCATACCCCCCCCTTACCAAAGCGCTTTTCAAAAGCGCTCTCATACACCCCCCCTACCACAGCGCTTTTCAGAAGCGCTCTCATACCCCCCCCCCCCCTTTAAGAGCGCTTTTTTAGCGTGTTTTTTTATTTTGTTTTTAGTGCAACCTATAAGAGCGCTTTTTACCAGAAGCGCTTTAGTAGGGGTGCTGTTAAAAATTAAATTTGGCGTAGTGTTAGGCAAAAATTAGGGCATCCCGATGGATCAAACTCAAAGGAATTGGATCATGCAAAAGTAAGGGATAAAAACAAAGGCGAAATACAAAGGATAATCTTGTGACTGCTAAACCATCAAAGCTTCACATCAATGCTTGGATCTTCACAACATTTTCACTAATGCTTGGATCTCTACTAAAGGCTTCTGCTTAGCATCAAAACTAATTCTCTTACAAACAAAGCACAATCATTGGATTAGGCGAATTCTTAGGATCTGGAGAACATCAAGGAGAAAGGGGTGGGTTAAATAAAATTTTGAGCCTTATATCCATTGTTTCTTAAAACATGAACCAGGCCAAGTTACAACATTCAAAAGTCCTAATTGAGGCAAGGTTAACTACGAAAGCATATTAAGCAGGATCTGTTATACTGACTCCTATGTTTGTTAAAACTATTTCTAATCACTACGCTTCTTCAAGCATTCATTTCTAATCATCTAGTCCTAATTCATAACGGACTTCGATTTCAAAACATGCATATGCATCGCATTGGAGTTACTTCTCAAAGGGTACAACGTCATCTACATGTATACACTTAGCATCGAGGAGACCTCGAAATTGGTTTTAATCAAAGGCGATCTTTCTAATGAAGACTCTGGAATGGGGGGAATCACATCTAGGGGGTTCCCCTTAACAGGGGCAAAAACTCAAGGATCGCAGGGGCATACGAAAAAAAATCCTATTAACTAGGGGCATTCTTCCTAAGGTTCAATCGACCTGGGGCACATCTCGAAGCAACAGCAATCAGGGGCATGTCAAATATGGGAAGAATTCAAATTCAAAGGATAGAACACCATGGATAACCCTCCATATCCTGGAGATCAAGAGCATACCCTGCAATCTAAACATCGAAGCATATGACAAGGTTATTGCTCGGGGCACTTCCTTCATAGCTTGGGGATCATAGGCATCTTTTTCCACTAAACACTGGGGCATCGGATATCAAATCCTAAGCTGAACAACTCAAAGTTTAAAGGTGTGGAGAGCCCCGAAAGGTTAAAGGCATGGAGAATCTCGAAAGAGGTGGAGAGTTCCAAAAAAGGTGAGGTGTGGAGAATTACATAAGGTGAATAAGTCAAAGGTTAAAGGTGTGGAAAACCTCGAGAGGTTAAAGGTGTAGTTAACCTCAAAAAGGTTAAAGGTGTGAATTGCAAAAGGTGAAAGACATGGAGAACTTCGAAAATTCAAAGGTGTGGAGTATTTCAAAGAACCAAACTGGGGCAAGGTGCATAGCAAAAGGAAAAGGCGTTCTTGCAATTTACAACATCCGACAAATCTTTCTCTGGACTACGATCTTCAAAGTTCAAAAACGGGGATTAGGAAGTCGCGCTAGCATCCAACGACCTTACAACACTAGCAAGCTATACACGCTTCGGTTATCAACAACCTATCATTGGAGCATCATGCAATTACATATAAACCATGCATTATGTACACTGGTTGATACATTACACCATGCATGTTTAGGTAGTCTTCTTCAAGACATTCCTTTTTCTAAGTTCCTTTTCTAGTAGTCTTTTTCAAAACAATTCGGCATCCTTTTCAGTCTTCTTTAAGACATTCTGCGAACCTTTCTAGGTGGTCTTTTCTAAGACATTCATTATCCTTTCTAAGAACCTCTTCAGGTAGTCTCCTTTAAGACAGATTTCCATATCTATTCCAGAAACCTCTTCGGGTAGTCTTCTTTAAGACAAATTTTCATATCCACTCCATAAACCTTTTCAGGTAGTCTTATAGAAGACATTGCTTCGTTCCACTCATTACATTAATCAACATATGCATGAGCATAAGCATTATCTCATACATCAAGACATCCAATTCAAAACTCTGGTGCTAAGCTATACTATCCACCTGCTTCCCGAACCTTACCGATGACAGTAACCTTACTAATGGTTTATTTCCAATCACCTGATTGATGCTTCCGGTAACCTTACCGATGCCAGTAACCTTACTGAGATATTTTTCCCTATCACCTGATTGATGCTTCCGGTAACCTTACCGACGACAGTAACCTTACTATTGGTTTATTTCCAATCACCTGATTGATGCCTTCCGGTAACCTTACCGATGCCAGTAACCTTACTGATGATAGCCACCTCACGGAGATATTCACCCGATCACCTGATTGATGTATCCTGGTAACCTTACCAATGATAGCAACCTTGTTGTTCAATCTATGTATACGCATGTGCATAAGCATTATCCACATTACCAAGCCGACATAAGCATAGCCGTGGTGTAGGGGCAAATATGGTCTAAACAGGTTCAATAAGGAGATAAAATCTTAGGATTAACATCAGCATCAGCATACATACGCATTAGCATATGCATATCATCTAGTGCATTCACTTACTACAAAAGCCCAGTTTCCAACCCTCGTGTTGTGATAGGTGTATTTTCCGACCCACGTGTCGTGAGTTTCCAACCCTCGTGTTGCGATAGGTGTGTTTTCCGACCCTCGAGTCGTGAATGTCCGACCCTCGAGTCATGAGTTTCTAAACATATCGTTTCCTTTCCGACCCTCGAGTCGTGAATATTGGACATGCTATCTTCCCCGACCCTCGAGTCGTGAGTCTCCAAACAGGTGAATCTTTTTCATACAGGTAAGTTTGCTAGAACTATAGCAAATGATCTCTTCTTATACAGGAACGCTTGTCAGAACCATGGCAGGTAATTCCTTTGGTGCAGGTGAACTCTTCCGAACCAGGACAAGTAATCCAAATGGTGCAGGTGAAATTTGTCCGAACCAGGGAAAATGATCCTAATGGTGCAGGTGAAATTTGTCCGAACCAGGGCAAATGATCCTAACGGTGCAGGTGAAATTTGTCTGAACCAGGGCAAATGATCCAAATGGTGTAGGTGAAATTTGTCCGAGCCAGGGCAAATGATCCAAATGGTGCAGGTGAAATTTGTCCAAACAAGGGCAGATGATCCAAATGGTGCAGGTGAGCTTGTCAGAACTATGACAAGTAATCCTATTGGTGCAGGTGAACTTGCTAGAACTATAGCAAGTGATCCTTTTGGGAAACTTACTAGAACTATAGTAAGTGGGGTTCACAAACTACGAAAGCTTGCTAGCGCTATAGCAAGTTAACAATCTTCTACAACAAACTGCGAGTCATCGCTATTGATAGTTACGTTTACCCATCACGTTAGTCCCTCGGCAGTGATCAAAGGGTTTTTCAAAGGGGTTCTTCAATTGGGTTTATCACGTTAGTCCCTCGGCAGTGATTTACTTCGAAAATACAAAGGGTTTTACAAAGGGTTTTACAACCAGGTTTTCAAAGGGTTTCTCAATTGGGTTTCTTATCACGTTAGTCCCTCGGCAGTGATATCTTTCAAAACATCATCAATAACACGCAAAGGTTTTATCTTTCTTTTCAGAATTACTAACATACTTCAATTAACATAACTAACAGTCATGCAACTAACATACCTCATTCATACATAGTGCATATACATACATTGCTCTCATTTATTTTGAGAAGCTCATTGCATCATACATTGCATGCATCATAACATTGCATAAATTTCAGGTTGCCTTTTTAGGCCGTGCTACAAAAAAAAACACAGTGGTCCCTTTCTAAAGCGTTTGCTTCACAATCCTGAGAAATGGTATTTACCTTGGGTGGCATCTGTAAGCCCATCTCCCACAGAACTTCTTCCCGACAAAAGCAAATTTCAGGGCATTTTCAGTGTTCAATCATCTTCTACCTTTAGATCACGATAGGCAGACGTGCCTATCCGACTCTTCAGGTTTAAGAAGATTGAACAGGGGCAGCTGTCATACCCCAAAATTTGCCCGAAAAGATCTATATCTTTTAATTCATCAAGATTCAAAATTAAGAGTCATGGGGTTTGACATTCCTATTGTCAAACCCACCCTCTTATAAAATATCCTGAGAAATAAATGGGGTGCGATTAACAGGTGTTTCAAGGGTTTCATCATTTGTTAATATCATTTTTCTTTTACTAACATTTGCATTTTTTTGGATTATTATTAGAATTTTTTATTATTATTTCTAACTATTAGTATTTAATATTATTAATTTTATTATTAATATTAATATTAATATTAGGTGATATTATTACTAATATTATCTAGGATTAGTATTATAGAATTTGTATATATTATTACTAACTATTATTATTCTTACTAATTTTAATTATTAGGAGTTTTTTCATTATTATTATGTTATTTGGGCAATAGGCTCATTAGGAATAAAAAGAAAAAAAACCTAATTGGTGCAATATAAAAGAGGTGCATAATCCTATTTACTGAGGAGGACCGAAAAAAAACTAAGAGGGGTTTTCTCCATCGAATCATTGATACTCAGGTGGATATTCCACACACACAAAACCACCTGGGATCCTCCTTTCACGTTTTGGCATATACAGTAACTTGAATATCAATGCACCCAAATTCTACTGACTCTCCATTCTCACTACTAACAGCAAAAAAATAAAAAGAAGAAAGAAGGCAAACTAATACAAAATTTGTGAAATAAACTGCACAACACAATTGGCATCACCTGCAATTTTCTTGTTTTGTTTTGTTCTGTTTGTGTTTGTTTTCAGGTTCACAAGACCAAGCCAACAAGGTAACGGCGCAATCATCATCATCACCGAAATAAAAAAAGAACTTCAAACTTTTTCAAATCGGACCTTGTTCCGCTACCTCCTATAAACTCAGGTTTTGCTCAATATTTTTCGGCTCCGATTGCAATGATTCGTGTAGCACAAACTTGTTTTAATTATATATTTGTATTCATATATGTGTGTATGTCGCTTCTGGATCGTTTGTTTGAAGTTGTAGTGCAAGAATGCTCATTCACCATTGTTAGGTTTTGGAGCTTTAAATTGGGATCCCCCATTACAAGTTGAATTGGACGAAGATGGTGGTACCTATGCACTCAGAGAATGATTTCGGGTTGAGTTATGGCTTCTTCGCGATTTATCGAGCACGTTGGTTGGTTCGGATTCTTGCAGGGTATGGGTGTTTCACGTTTTGCAGAAAAAGCGAAGGAGGAAGAAAGACAGTGGGGGGCGCGGCTGTTGGTTTTGGAAAAAGTAAAGCTTGATTTCGTTTATATAATTCTTGATTTATTATAGAAGCAACTAATACACATGGCGCAGGTGGCTAGCACAGCAGTTGCTTTTCCCCAAGAACCTGGGTTCGATCCCCAGGTTTCTACATATTTTTTACAAAATGACAAGCTTCTTGATCCCATGTGCCTCATGGATACGAGGTCACCATGCGCCCTCATATAACAGCCTTCGATCTCAGCGCTGACTTGATCCGACGGACAAGAAGATGATGCGCCCACCATACACCTTCAAGGGCATGCCACATACAATTGTAACCAGGTTTCTTATTTTATTTTTTGATTTATTTAATTATTGTAATTAGATTAATTATATAGTTAATTAGGAAATTTAATTAATTATTTAGATTAGGATTAGCATATCAAATTAGGATTAGGATTTAATGAATTATTTTCCGGTTATTTCGATTACTCGACTTAATCTATTTAATTAATTTTAATTATTATATTAAATCACAAAAAAACCCTAAAAAGGCTAACCATTAGGGTTGGTCCAATCCCATTGCCCAATCCCATTTGGCAAAAACATTAACCTTCGATTAATTCTCTCCTCGACCCGTCTAAAGCTATTAGTCGCATTAGACGAGAGATAAAAATAATAAAAACAATAAACTCTAACTTCCCCTTTAACGGATAAATGGCGGACGAATATTTATTTCATCCCGCCTTCGAATTAGTCGACTCTCTATGTCGTACTGATCAAATATCTGAATAAAGCAATAAAATAATTTAATTAATCCATTATTTGAATTCTCTCCTCGACCCGACTAAATCTATTAGTTGCATTAGACGAGAGATAAAAATATACATAAATTAAAATACGTTTAATTTGCTGCCCGCGACGATCAATCTATCGATCTGAGTAACCAGCAATGTCCCTTAATCCGTTAGCTATACTGACCAAATCTATTGGTCACCGCATCTAACGGTGCGACAAGGTAATTCAAAATACCTTCGAACTTCGTATTTCAACAACTGTGATAAGGCCACTCAAAAAAGCCTTTAAACAATTTCAAACCACAAATTCTAATTCTAAGGCGTACAACCCTGTGCCCGAACTACGTTGACTCTGATTCTCCCTAAGGAGATACGTAGGCACTTGGATAACCAAGGCGAGTCCCCTTCCCTAAAACCTCCATTCAGTTCAAATCTCAATTTTTCCCCTATTCACTTCTTTAGCTATTAACCTTAAATTTTAGCCATAAACTGTTACCTTAGATTCAAAGCCATAGGAAAGGGTTGAGGGTGCCTAACACCTTCCCTCGACCTGATTATAATAACTTACCCCGATCTCTAAACTGCGTAGGGTTTCCTATTCGCCCTTCAGAATAGGTGGCGACTCTAAAAGCTAAATTTTTAGGGCAGATTGCTACACCAGTTTATCCTGCTTTGGTAAAAGAATTTTGGATTCATGCTTCTATCTCCTCAAAGGCTATCATCTCTTTCGTATCATGACAAGAATTTTCAATCACTGAAAAGCTCTTAAAAAAATTACTGGATATCAAAGGCTTGGGTGGAGTAACTGGTGCCTTGGCAGGAAGAACAAACTGGGAAGCAGTTCATCCTGAAATCTTCAATTCTGGTAAATACTAAACCAACACCAAGGATCTGAAACCTCAATACAGAGTTTGGGCTAAGATTATTCCGGGCTGTTTCAACCACAGAAAATCTTCAAGTTCTGCTACCTATGTCAATCATGATCAACAATTTATTTTGTATTGCATTGGCAAAGGTCAGAAGATTGATTTAGCTCATCTTCTGTTTGATCATCTATGGACTCACGTGAAGGAATCAAGAGAGTTAGAAAGGATCAAAAACCCAAATCAGAAGAGGAACACCATTCCTATGGGAAGGCTGATATCAGATATTCTAATTAAGAGTGGTCAGATAGATACTCCGAAGAATACAGGGGCAGTTGATAGTCTGGAGGCAATTTGTGGAAAACCTCTGACTGCTTACACTCTATAGAGCATGAAACTGATCTAGAGTGTTACTTCTCCTCCAAAAGCTGTTTGTGACATTCTGACTAGAAGATTTCCTGCGAATGATTTCCTTTATTTCTTCAAGAAAGAACATCCAAAGGTTGTTCTTCTTTATCTGAAGTCTTGTGTCAAGAAAAAATCTGATGTTAATCCAGCATGGCTCAGAAACAGAAGTCTTCCAACTCTGGAAGATCCGAAGAAGGACAAGAAGAGAAAGAGAAATATTCTGAAGAAGGTTCTGTCAATCTGATGTAGAAAAAGAAGAAATATCCAGGTATCTCTATCTCTTACTCTGTTATTAATGTTTTCGATTCTGTATCAACAGCACCAACCACAGATCCTTTCTCCCTAAAAATTCTCAGAACTGCTGAACAGTATCATAAGTTTATAAAAGATGCTTGTATAGAAGAAAAATTTGAAACAGAACCACAACCACATTCATCTGAACCATAACCACCCCCAAAACAACTATATTCAAACATTCCTTCATCATTTGCCACCACCTCTAGAAGACCTCAACCTGTGCCTTCATCTGAAATTCATATTATATACCCCACACTTGGATGCAGAAGTCTGAAGAGACCTCTCATAAGCAAGCAGAAGATACAGCTGAAATCAAGAGAATTATAGCCCTTCTAGCTTCTAAGCTGTCTCAGTATGTGTCTTTGTCTTTAGGAGTTGTCTACTTATTGTTTGCATCTGCTTTGTACATCTCTCTTTATTATCAATGAAACATTTTCTTTTCTCTCTTTTTCAGTTTTGTTTGCATCAAAATCTTTTATTCTTTTTTATCTATGACAAAAAGGGGGAGAAACGTATAAGCTGAATTGATTTATCTATATCAGTTTTACCAGTCTAAGTCTCAACATTTTCTAACAAAAATGCAAAGAATATGTGTTTGAAAGTGTTTGCAGGACTATGAAGATCTAAAGATCTCAAAGGGGAGAATCATAAAGCAAGCAAAGGCTAATGCTCTGTTTATTCAAGATCTCGAGAAGATCCCTTACGCTCTGATATGCTAAATATCTGAAGATAAGAAAAAGAGAAGAAATACACAAAGGAAACGTGAGAAAGGAAGCTGAGAACTTCAACACTCTGAAAAGCTGATGCTTTCAAGAAGGATTCAAAGCTCTGATGCTGTCTAAAGGAAGTATCTGAAAGATAGCTAAGAATCAGCTTCACAAGATTTGCTCTGATACGAGAAATCTCTAAGGAAAATTCAAAGCTCTGATGTTGTCCAAGGGAAGCTCTAAAAGGAAGCTCTGAATCATCCTCAGAAGAAGCATAACTGCAAAGTCTCATCTGAAATAGAATACTCAGGGAAGTCTTTAATAAGCTTTTTGTCTGGTATTTATTTCAGGGGGAGAATATTAATCTCAGGGGGAGATTATTTTTTATATGCTCTGATTAACTGCTTTGTGATATTATCATTTGCATAGTTCTTTCTAGATACAAATTCATATCAATTCTATATGTTTTTGTCATCATCAAAAAGGGGGAGATTGTTAGAACATGAAATGTTCAGAACATATTTTCTAGTTTTGATGATAACAGTATATATGAATTTTGTATAAGACAATGTGGTATTCTAATAGATTACATTTTCCTTTTCAGGAAAAGCATATAAAGAGTACACAACATCTTGATATTCAGATGATCTTAACCAGATGTTCTGGATGGCTACATTAGAACAAGGTCTCAAAGTCATCAGAATGAAGACTTCAGAACATGTCTACGTCAGAACATGAAGACATCATAAGATGGTCTTGAAGACATCAGAAGATGGTCTTGAAGAAGTCAGAACATGAAGACATCAGAAGATGAATGTCAGAACATGAAATGAGAAGCAAGCTCAAAATGAATATCACACTCAAAGGAACTCTCAGAGGCTGAAGCACTGAAGTTCTGATCTGCACCAACGCTGGTCACTCTGATAATTAAAGCTGAATGCAAAGTCTGAGTCTAGAAGGAAAGTACAAGATTGAAAAGACTTTATAGAGTCTAGTTTATCTCTGACAAAAGTAACGTTACAATTGAAGCTACAAATAGGAAAGTCATAAGGAGCAGTTAATGCAAGGCTCGAGGCAGTTGACAAATTGGTATAAACATTAAATGTAGCTGTATGGAACACGCAAAGCATTTAATGCAGAAGTGGTTCAACGGTCATATTCTAGCGCCTATATAAAGAGCATTCTACAAAGGAAGAACTTTACAACACTACATTCCAAAACACTCACATTGCTAAATCCAAACTCTGATCTGGAAACGTAACAACTTCATCTTCCTCACTCACTCATACTGTTGTATATTCATAGTGAGTTTAGAACAAAAGCTTAAGAGAAATATCACTAGGTGATAACAGCTTTTTAGAAGCAGAATTTATCTCTTATAATTGATTATTTATCTTTGTAAAAGGATAGTTTCTTGAGTGATCAAGTGTTGATCAGTAGACTAAAGCTAGACCAAAATTCCTTGAGTGATCAAGTTGTGATCAAGATACTCAAGAAGACTTAGAGGTTTGTCTAAGTGGAAACCATTGTAAATTAGTTTGATTTAGTGGATTAAATCCTCGGGTGAGGTAAATCACTCTTTAACGGGTGGATTGGAGGTAGTTGGATTGAACGAACCAGGATAAAAATAATTGTGTTCATATTTTTATTTTGGCATTGAAAGAAAACCCCTTATTCAACCCCCCCTTTCTAAGTGTTTTTCACTCCTTCACGGACAACAATTACCAGCACAACAAAATCAACATAACCACAAATATTAAGGAGTGAAAAACACTTAGAAAGCGGGGGGGGGGGGGGGGGAGGTTGAATAAGTGTAACTTAAAAACTTGGATGATAAAAACAATCAACACAATGATTTTTATCCTGATTTGTTGTTAACGAAACTACTTCAGTCCACCCCTGACAGGGTGATTTACCTCTACTGAGGATTTAATCCACTAATCCAACTGATTACAATGGTTTTCCACTTAGATACCCTCTAAGTCTTCTAGAGTATATAGATCACAACTTGATCACTCTAGGAATCCTTTTACAATCAATGTAAAAATACAATGTTTACAAGAGTTTAGATTGCTTCTAATAAAGCTATAATCACAACTGTGATATTTCTCTTAAGTTCTATTCTTAAGACTCACTAAGATATTTCAGAGTTGGTGAGGTTGAAGATGAAGTTCTTTAGCTTTTGGTTTTGACAGTATTTTTGTAAGTTATGAGCAAGTGTTGTATGTAGCTTCTGATCAGAACTTCTATATATAGGCGCTTGAGAGGAAATGGACGTTGGGAGCATTTAATGCTTTGCGTGAATAGTACAATGGTGCATTTAATGTTTCACACTTTTGTCAACTACCTCGAGTCATGCTTTTGCTGCTTTTACTGACTTTGCCTTTTGTAGCTTCTAATGTTCCTTTTGTCAGTCAGAGATTTGACCTTTAGCCTTTCATCTTGTACTTTCTTTTGGACTCAGAATTTGTAGATCAACAACGTTTGAATATCAGAGTCAACTGCTTTGGTGCAGAGCATGTTTTGTCTTCTGACTTTGAAGAGCTTTGAGCGTGATACCATCAGAGCTTCAGAGCTTGTACTTCTGACTTCGATTCTTCTGATGCTTTCCAGTTCATGTTCTGATTCTGTATGACCATCTTCTGATGTCTTTCCAGAGCATGTTCTGATGAAGCCATCCAGAACCTTCTGAGTCAGTGCTTCTGAATGCTGATTTGTGCATACTCTTTATATATTTTCTGAAATGGAAAACTTAAAGGATTAGAGTACCACATTGTCTTATACAAAATTCATACATAATGTTATCATCAAAACTAAGAATATTGATCAGAACATTTCTTGTTCTAACAATCTCCCCCTTTTTGATGAAGACAAAAACATATATAATTGATATGAATTTGTATCCAGAATACCAGATGAACAAATACAATTACACAGATATAGCATAAGCATATAATCAGAGTGTGTGAATATGTCTCCCCCTGAGATTAACAATCTCCCCCTGAAATTAATACTAGAAGAACTTATAAATAAAAGACTTCCGTGAGTATTTTTCCATTTGAGTTGAGACTTTCACGTTGAACTTAGAACTTCAGAATATTCATAGCTTCTCTTCAGAGCTTCCATGGGACAGCTTCAGAGCTTTCAATTTCTCTTTGATATCAGAGCTCTATATCTTCAGTCTTCACTTGGAGACTTCTTGTATCAGAGCTTTGGATTTGATCATAGCATTTCTTGCTTCTTTATTCCATGTGTAGGACAAACAAGAAAATGGTCGATGGACGCAAAGGTCCCAGAAGGCCCAGGACTAGGAATGTAGAGCCTGGAATTGAAGTTGGAGATGCTAATGCACCCTGGTTCCAGGTGATACAGCCAGTGCAATAACATAATCAGATGATGATGCAAATGATGCATAACATGCAACAACAACTAGTTGCTCTTATTCCTTTCCCGCAAGCCAAAAATGGGCCGAATTTTCGTGCTTTCTTCCAGATGGATCCTCCAGAGTTCACAGGTGGTCTTGATCTAGTGGTAGCCCATGATTGGTTGGCCAGCATGTAAATGATATTTCAGGCCATCCATTGCAGTGAAGAAGAAAAGGTGATCTTTTCCTCCCACAAGATGAAGGGACCTACTGGTAGGTGGTGAAATACAATATTTACCTATTTCACTTCTCAGGGAATCCCTAAGGATTGGCAACACTTCAAGAAGGCCTTCTTGGAAGTACTTTCCTAATAGTTTGCGAGCCCAGAAGGAGTGAGAGTTTCTGATGTTCGAGTAAGGCAACATGTTGGTGTCTGGATATGCTAAGAAGTTTGAGGACATGGGTGCTTATTCTCGACAGGCTGTTTATGCCCCTAATGAACTACGAAAGATTGACCAGTTTCTTTTTGGGTTGAATGCTGATGTTGCCTATAGTGTGTCTCAGAGGGAGTTTACTACTTATGGTGAATGATTGAGGCAATGCTATGTTGCTGAAAACAGTTTGAAAAGGTTCAAGATGAGAGGAATTAGAACAAGGAAAGTTTTAAGGAGCAAGAAATATTGGGTTAATATCAAAAGCCCCGAAACTCCCCATCAAAGAAGAAGCATGGTTATGTTGATCGTTCAACTCTACCACCTCAATGTGAAAAATGTAAAAGGAGACATAATGGAGAGTGTTATGGGATTCAGTAGACGTGCTACAAATGTGGGGCGCAAGGTCACTTCCAGAGGGATTTCTCGGTTTCTAAAAATACAAAAGGTCGGGTTTATACCTTGGATGCTAGGAAGGCCAGGGGAAACACCAACCTTGTTGATGGTACGTGTTTTGTTAATAATTAACCTTTATTCGTGTTAGTTGATTATGGAGAGACACATTCCTTTATTTCTAATCTGTGTGTGCAATGACTTGGTTTTAATGCAGGTCGTCTTCCTAATCCTATGATTATCTCCATCTGCTACTAATGATATAGTGGAAGCTCAGAAAATCTGCAAGGATTGTACTGTCACTTTCAATAACCGTAATTTCCTAATTGATCTTATTTGCTTGCCACTTAAGAAGATTGATGTGGTATTGGGTATGGAATAGTTGTTAACTACCTCAGTCTACATTGGATGCAAGGAGAAGGCTATTTTCATTCGTGCTGAGGAGACTATTCCTTCTGATGCTATTGGTAATTTGATTGAAGGTACGATTAACATGGTCAATTATCTTTTTGCACAAGAGAAGTGCTTTCTTTTGATTCTCACCACAGATTCGGAAGATAAGAAGAGTGTGTTAGAGATTCCTATTGTATGTGAATTTCCAGATGTTTTTCCTGAGGATGTCACTTCTCTCCCACCAAAAAGGGAAGTTGAATTCTCTATCGATCTTGTTCCAGGAACCGCTCCAGTTTCTATTGCTCCTTATTGAATGTCTCCTGTAGAATTGAGGGAGTTGAAGGGCCAATTGGAAGAGTTGTTGGTGAAGCACTTTATTTAACCCAGTGTTTCTCCATGGGGATCTCCTATTCTATTGGTTAAGAAGAAGGATGGTAGTATACGATTATGCATCGATTATCATCGCCTGAATAAGGTGACCATAAAGAACAAGTATCTGTTACCACGAATTGATGACCTCCTAGATCCATTGAAAGGAGCTCGTGTGTTCTCGAAGATTGATCTCAGGTCGGATACCATTAGATTCGGGTAAAAAGATCGGACGTGTCAAAGATCGTGTTTAGGGTGGGATATGGACATTATGAGTTTTTGGTCATGCCGTTCGAAGTGACCAATGCTCCTGTCGTCTTTATGGATTACATGAACCGGGTGTTCCACCCATATTTAGACCAGTTTGTGGTGATCTTTATAAACGGCATCCTGATTTATTCTTGGACTGTTGAAGAGCATGTGGAACACTTAAGGGTTGTGTTATCTATTCTTCGAAAGAAGCAGTTGTTTTCCAAATTTAGCAAGTGTGAGTTTTGGATATTATTGAAATATGTAGGATAAATGAGAAGTGTCTGAAAAATCAAGTGAAAATGATTTAATTTGATAGGTGAATTAATTGTGTGAAGTTGTGAAGAAATTAAATGAGAAAAGTGGTAAAAAATGGTTTTGTCTCCACTAAGGCTTGAACTCACGCCTTTAGAATCAAGTCTCAAAACATACACCAACCAGCCAACGCGCGCTTGGTGACATAATAGTGGCCTCAATTCAATATGTGTATTAACAAGTGTATAGGGAAGAAAAAAATAAATAAAACCAAAAGGTCTGGGGCGAGGGGGATTCGAACCCCAGACCTTGGTCACACGCTTCACACAAACTCACATTACCTACTGGGCTATAACGATGTAGTCGTTTAGAAAACGCCTTCAATTGAATATATTTAAAACTCATTTCTAAACGTTTGAAAAGGGCGCGCGAACACCATCTTCATCTTCAACCTCAAGCTCATGGAATTTCGAAATTCCAACTCTCTCGTTTCTCAACCAAATTGAATGATGTTAACATCAAACATGTTCTAAATTCACTCACGATTCCAGATATGTAATCAACATAAATTTATATTAACTACATCTACTGAATTAACTAAAATACGTGAAGAACCCTAAAATTTGCAAATAAAATTAAATGATGATGCCAACGAATAAATGAATAATGATAGAGGGTTTTTAATCCTCTGATGATGTTGAATGAACTGGTATCGAGTTTTAGCAAAATAAGTGCATGAATTAAAGAGCTCAAGTTTGAAAACTTACCTCTGAAAATGAAGCTCGATGGCTATGGTGGATGATCCTCAGAGGGAATGGATGATTGCTAAAGCTTCCTGGGACTTTGCTGAAGCTATCTGGGCACTTAAATTGCTTTGAAAAACTCTGAATCAATCTACTCGACCCCTCTTGCTTGAGCTCCAAGTAGAAATGGATGATGATGATTCTTCACTTACAGATGAGTTGCGACCATCTGGATAACTTCACTACACCCTAAGGAATGTGTCTGAATGCTTGGACTTGTTTGACACCCTCTGAATTATTCTACAGACCTCCAACTAACTTTGCTCCAAATTGAAAGTGAAGATGGTGTTCCTTCACTTCTAGAAGTGTTCCAGGTGCTTGGATCACTTCTAATGAACCTCCTTGAGATGTTAGAAGTCTTACTTTCCAAGGAAGAGCTTTGGTTTGAAGAATTTGATGCTTCTTGCAAAAGATCCTTAGAAAACAATAAGCTTGAGATTAAGAAGGAGAAAGCAAGAATTGGAGTTGATTTAGTGTGTCTAATATTGAGGTATGCTCTTCTATTTATAGGAAAAAGATTCAGAGCAATTACAGAGAGTGAGCTTGCTTAGTGAGGTTAACTTGGTTTCTTAGTGTGGAAGAAATTTCAAAAATATCACCCATGCAATGATGACAATTTTGACCTAGCTCCCTATCCATTGATCTCTTGTGATCTTGGGGAACATTTATTATGCAGAGGAGAGTTCCAATTGGTTGGGAGAAGGTTCCTTTGATGAATCACCACTTGGCCATAAATTCACAAATGTAATCATTACATAATCACATGTTTTGGTTTTTGGAATATTCTTCAAATTTTTGTGCGATGACGCAATTTGATCCTATCCTATCCCTTATGGTATTTCTGAAGTTTAAAGGTACCAATTGGTCAAGGCATTTGTGTAAAAATGACCAAACCAAAATTGGTCATGACTTGTAATTTTCCTTTATGAGCCTAACTTTGAACAAGCATAACTCTTAGCTCAAAATGAATTTGGAGAAGGTTGAACCCAATTTGAAAATCCCTTAACATGCACTTCAATTCATTAGTTTGGGATTTCTTCAAATTCACTTGGGAAATTTGTGAAAAATGGGCCTGAAGTTGGAAGAAAATTAGGTTAAAAACACTTAGAATTTTTACTAAGTGTTTATGACCTATAACTTACAAAACTCATATCTCTCAAATGATTGATCTTTTGCAAAAAGATCCAGTGTGAAAAGTTGTTTTATTTTGCAAGATCTACAACTTTCATGTTGGAAGTTTTTTGAGTTGTGTAGGTGAAATTTTGAGATCCATGAACTAGGTCAAATAACCCTAACTTTGACTTTTGTTGACTTTTTGATCCTTGATGAATTTTCTTGATTTTCTTTGGTCAAATAACTTCAATAGTCATATGTTGATGATATTGATCCTTAAAAGTCATGGTTTGATCCAAAATCTCAAAAGTCAAAGGTAATCTTGTACAGTTGACTTTTTCCAGATGAAGTGAAATCTTGGACTTTTGTGATGAATCAAGCTCTCCTTCTTAAATGATTGAAATGAATGGATTATATTGAAGTATTGGACGTCTTGGAGTCATGGTTTGAGTTTTAGAACCATGTCCTGATTAAAAGTGAACTGCCTAAGTGAATTAGGTCAAAAACCCTAACTGTGGGCCAGATGGAATTGATGACTGTGGCCTCTGAATTGAAGTACATTTCCCATTGGATATTGACAAAGGGGTCATTTGAGGATGACTAAAAACTTTGAGTGTACCCTGGAGTGTTTTAGGGTTTCCCAGATGTGGGCCCTATTTTTAGTCCTTGATGGGCTCAAAACCCTATTTTAGAATATGCAGCATGTTTGTTAGATTGAGCAACATGATATTTCTTCATGTGTGTAACATGAGGATTTCTATGATGATATGTATGTTTTATATCATGTGTGTGACAATACTGAAACTATTTGTATAGAGGTTTATACTTTATGATCATTTGGTCAACAGGTTCTACTTTATATGGGACATCTCCCTCATAGCCTATACTTGTTCTCTTGTTTCCATTCACTCCATAAATCATAGATCCCGTTTGGCTTCTACTTATACTTTTGGATAGGAACTTTCTAAAACTCAAGTCACATTCTTTCAGAATATTGTTTGTGCTTGGAATAGACTTTTCTGAATCTGAAGATGATTCAACATCTTTAGTTAATTTTAAAACTTTTTGTTTCAATTCAGAGTTTTCTATTTCAAGTCTCTTACTTTCAGATGCAAAGAGCTTTCTCAGCTTTTTGTATTTGATACTAAGTTGACTCTTGATATCCAGAAGTTCTGAGAGGCTGGAAACAAGTTCTTCTCTAGAGAGTTCAGAGAATACCTCTTCAGAGTCTGAGTCAGATGTAGATTCTGAGTCTCCATCTATGATTGTCGTCAAAGCTACGTTGGCCTGATCATCTTCAGAGTCTTAATCAGAGGAGTCAGATTCATCCAAAGTGGCCATCATGCCTTTCTTCTTTTCATATTTATTCTTGGGCTTGTCCTTCTGAAGCTTTGGACATTCATTTTTGTAGTGTCCAGGTTCATCGCACTCATAGCAGACTATACCTTTCCTTTCAGATCTTTTGTGTTCCAGAAGATTCTCCTTTTTCAGGTATCTTGAAGCTTCTGAATCTACTCTGTTTTCTTTTCCAGAGTTTATTTATTCTTCTGGACAGAAGAGACAATTCATCTTCTTCTTCAGATTCTGACTCATGAGAACTTTCTTCCCTTGCCTGAAACGCGTTAGTACAGTTTTTATGTATTGACTTTAAAGTAATAGACTTACCTTTCTTTTGAGGTTCGTTTGCGTCCAGCTCAATCTCGTGACTTCTCAAGGCACTTATCAGCTCTTCTAGAGACACCTCATTCAGATTCTTGGCAATCTTGAAGGCAGACACCATGGGTCTCCATCTTCTGGGTAAGCTTATGATGATCTTCTTTATATGATCAGCTTTGGTGTAACCTTTGTCTAGCACTCTTAATCCAGCAGTCAGAGTCTAGAATCTTGAAAACATTACTTCAATGTTCTCATCTTCCTCCATCTTGAATGCTTCATACTTTTGGATTAGAGCCAGAGCCTTTGTCTCCTTTACTTGAGCATTTCCCTCATGAGTCATCTTTAGAGATTCAAAGATGTCATGGGTTGTTTCTCTGTTTGTTATCTTCTCATATTCTGCATGAGATATAGCGTTGAGCAGAATAGTTCTAGACTTGTGATGATTCTTAAAGTCTTCCTTTCAAGCATCACTCATGGCTTGTCTAGAAACCTTGACACCTTGAGCATTCACAGGATGTGTATAACCATCCAGCACTAGATCCCATAAGTCACCATCTTGACAAAGAAAGTAACTTTCGAGTCTATCTTTCCAGTACTCAAAGTTTTCACCGTCAAATACTGGTGGTCTATTGTAGCCATTGAAGCTGTTGCTTCCATTGTTATATGTGTTTTGATCAGTAGACGTTGAAACAACTGTTTCAGCCATTATGTGTTTTTCTCCCTGAATCTTTTCTCTAACACGGTTAGTGTTTGCACCTAGAACCGGCGCTCTAATGCCAATTGAAGGATAGAAAAAAATTAGAAAGGGGGGGGTTGAATAAGTGTAGCTTAAAATGACTGATAAAATATTGAACACAATGATTTTTATCCTGGTTCATTGTTAACGAAACTACCTCCAATCCACCCCTTAAACAGTGATTTACCTCAACCGAGGATTTAATCAACTAAATCAACTGATTTACAATGGTTATCCACTTAGATAACTTCTAAGTCTTCTAGAGTATCATGATCACAACTTGATCACTCTAGGAACCTAACCCACTAAATCAACCGATTTACAATGGATCCCACTTAGACAACTGTTAAGTCTTCTAGAGTATCGTGATCACAACTTGATCACTCTAGGAACTTTTCGTTTAACTTGAGTATACTGATCAACACTTGATCACTAAAGAAACTTATCCTTTTTCAAAGATATAAATGTTACAAGAGATGTTTGCTTCTAACTAAGCTATAATCACCAAGTGATTTTTCTCTTAAGTTCTAGTTCTTAACACTCACTAAAATATTACAATGTTGTGAGGTTGAAGATGAAGTTCTTCTTTTGCGTTTTCTTTTATTTCAGTTTGACAGTGTTTCTTTTCTTTTGCGCAAGTTCGTTAGTCGCTTCTGAATCAAAACTTCCTTTTATAGGCGTTGAGGGTATATGACCGTTGGGAGCATTTAATGCTTTGCGTGTTCCGTACAACGCTGCATTTAATGTTTCACTCTTTTGTCAACTACCTAGTGCCATACTTATGCTGCTTTTATTAACTTTGCCTTTTGTAGCTTCTAACGTTCCTTTAGTCAGTCAGAGATTTGACGTTATAGCCTTTTCATCTTTGTACTTGCTTCTGGACTCAGACTTTGTAGATTTACGTTTGAATATCATAGTCTTCCAGCTTTGGTGTAGATGCAACTTCTATCTTCAAACATTGAAGTGCTTTAAGCGTGATACCTATCAGAGCTTCAGAGCTTTGCTTCTGACTGCCATCTTCTGATGCTTTCCAGATCATGTTCTGATTCTTCACGACCATCTTCTGATGTCTTGAACAGAGCATGTTCTGATGAAGCCATCCAGAACCTCTGGGTCAGTGCTTCTAAACGCTGATTTGTGCATACTCTTTATACTTTTCCTGAAAAGGAAAACGTTAAGGATTAGAGTACCACATTGACTTATACAAAATTCATATATAATGTTATCATCAAAACATAGAATATTGATCAGAACAAATCTTGTTCTAACAAATTATACGGAAAATCAGAGTATAAAGTTCAAGAAAATATACAATTGAGATGTCACATTTCGTCATTCAAATCATTTCACGGCATTCACGCCTTCATATAGATACATAGCACATAAACATAAACGGAAAATTAAAATTAATTCTCAAAATCACTTTATCAAAATAATTATTTTTATCTCGCAGCAGAATTCACAAAACTTCACAATGACTTATTTTAATCATAGCATCTTCACAAAACAACTTTGAGTCACAACCAAAATAAAACATCACTAAAATCCATCAAACATAACAATTACTAAAACAGTAGTCTATCCCCCCGAGTGCTACGTATCAGAGCAACCATCGACTCGACTCACAGCGTCTAAATCTTCATCAAAGCTATCACCTGTATGTTACCAGTATAAAGGTAACGGCGAAACAAAAGAAAGGGATGAGATATCAAGCAATATAAATAATGTGATGATAAATAGTATATATATATACGGTTTAAGTCATAATAATCATCACTTTGTGGTATAATCATTATCGTCTAGTTTACTTCACTGTTTAAATTAAAATAACGAACGTCACCATATCTCGCATAAATTCATATTCAGATTTCACAACAGTTCAAATAAGTTCACACATCACAACACATAAACTCATAATCACACAAATGAAATGCGACTCTAACAAATGCACATGCATGTGATACCCACGGCTTCAACCCCCATCGCCAATTGCCAATAAATAGAGGCATCAAAACAGGCATAAGCCTTCGTCGCCGTTTGCCAATCCAGGCCCTCGCAAAAATTCAATCATGAGACTCAATGAAAGCATCATCACAAAATAAATCACAACACATCATCGCGAGACACACGCCTATATCACAATTGTTACTGATTATTAGGGTAACTCAACGTCGCTTTATTTCCTGCATTTCGCAATAATCATAAAATCATAACATCACATCGTCACTGGCCATAGGCCTACAAATTAATATCACCACATCACAAACCAACACCATTAATTAATATTCCACACTCAATAATAGTGCATATATAATTTTCTAGAAAATCACAAAATAGCGAACACCAAATAATACCATACAACGATTAAATTATAACCCAACCCCACATACGGTCCATCATATCCCCGTTTATAGAGCAAGAACCCCACCCATACCTTGTATTCAGAGTCCGTTCTACAATTCTATCGATTGAAGTCTTCTAGCCTTAGCTTCCAACCATTGCCTCTTTTAATCAGAATCTAAAGTTGAAAATTTTCCCAAATATGCAGCTACAGTGCGATGGTGATATCTGACAACTCAGACCTTATTTTGACGATCCCAACGGTCAAATGTTAGATAGAGGTGTTGCGAACCTACCCACAATATTTGGCGACGATCCAACGGTTAACGAATTGGGGATCTTCGATTTAGTGAGACTGCTGCAAGAAAAATGGGAATGAGTTTCTCTCATATTTTCTCTCTTCTTTGCAACTTCCCATGACCAATTTCCCAAGACTTTTTCTCTTCTAATTAACCTAATCCTTATCTTAACCTAATTTCATTAAACCTATTGGGCCTAACATTCACACCCCACCTTTTACTACCACTATCACTTAATTATGTCCATATAACAAATCTAGTATTTCTTCAATACTATTTCTACAACTTAATAAACTAATTAATCGACTAATTAATCATAAAAATCCATGTCAACAATTCTCAACACTCCATAAATTCAATAATTAAATTTGAAATAATTTGAAAGTATTTAATTAAATAATTAATTAAATATCGGGTGTTACAGTGGGCTTGGACTTTAGGTCATTAGATCACTTGGAAATTTGAAGAAAAATATGATATAAAACTTTCCATTTTTGTCTCAATCTTGTACCAATCTCTTTCTCACGTTTTTCTTGGCCAACATATTGATTTTGGATTCATCAAATATTTGGAAATCTAATCATGCAATTAAATTATGATTTTTCTTTGATTTAATTTGATTAAATTCAAAAATAAATGAATAAAAATCATAAAATAAATGGAAAATAATTTATGGGCCTATTGTAAGCTTAATATCACGTGGATAACTTAAAGTTATAGGCCCATTACTCCAAAACTTGAATTTGTTCTTTTTAGGTTTCATGTATTTTTTAATTTTTGCCCAACTTCTGTCAATCATAACTCATTCAATATTTATGGTATGGAAGTGTTCTAGGAGTTTTTGGAAATTCCAAGATGTCCTCTACAAGCCACTTTGGAACATATTTTGCATTTGAGGATTTTATCTTGAAGATATGGCTTCTGGAAAAAAACAGCCTTTTGCGAGCTTCTAGAAGGACCTGTAATGTTGTGGCTCATATCTCTCAGATGGTGCATTTCTTGACTTTGGACCCAACATAAAAGTTTTAGATAATTGAATTTCCTTGCGAATAAGCTTTGGTTGGGGAATTTCTGATAAATTATGAGAGAGATGTGATCAGACAAAGTTGGGTTGACTTTCTCGTAGAAACCCTTATTTAGCAACTTCAAGTTTTGATGATTTCTGAGCTTTCCTTGATGAATCATGATTAACCCTTTATCAAATGATGAATGTTACTTCAACATGTAGATGTTGACCAAAAATCAGGAGTTTTGACTGTAGTTTGACCTCGATTGACTTTTAGGTCAAACTGGTCGACTGTTGACCATTTGAGCAGTTGAATGAGCAATCTTATGAATCAGGACTTGAAAATTGGCATGAGGATACTTTGAAGCATATGAGAGGCCATGAAGTCCACTTGAGGTTTCAGAACCTTATTTTACTTTGAGAGAATCAAAACCCTAGTTGTGGGTTGGTTGTTTAGGAGATAGGTAAGTGTGCCCAATTCTTGCATAATCTTGAGCAGCTGAAAGTCATGTGAGCAAAAATATGGTGGGAAAATTTTGGGGTATGACAGCATTTTTCCAAAATTCACTCTTAAGACATAAACTGTGATCTTCATTTTTACTCGTACATTTTGAGGCCTTTTTGTTCAAATACCTTCTATATTGTATATAGAAGCTATTCAGATACTTACTGATCTGTAACACCTAGAACTATGTGTTCTAGCCATAAATTTTTCATAATGTAGGTGAAATCGAGCTTCGAGTTGCACGGACCTTCAAAGGATTCAAAGTGCCCAGATTGCTTCATTGGAAGGTGATGAAGCTATTCAGATCATTTGCATCATTCTGGAACACCTCTAAGCACGAGTTGGAAGTTCATTTTCAGAGGTATTGAACTAAACTTTGAGCATACTCGTTTGTGCATCAATTTAATTGAAATTTGTTCCTATTCTGTTTAGAATCATGTAGGGAGTGAAAGCCCTAAGCTTTTAGGGCCTAATTGTTTGATATGAGGATTTAATTTAAAATTTTGTTTTTAGGGTTCATACACATTTCTGGAAAATTATTAAGTTCGGTTGTGTTTAAATGAATGTTATTAGTATGGTTAGACTTGTGGTTAAATTTTGAGCATGTTAGTGTCTTAAATTTTTGAATTTGATGCATATTTGAGAAAGTTGGAAAATCATCCATGGTTATGTTGTTGTTGTGCTTCGCGAAGAAGATGAAGTGGGGAGGGAAATTCAAATCTTTTAAAAATAAGTTCATTTTATTTTGAATGGTAGTCAGTCAATAAACGAATTCATCGTTTAGCACAATTGGTTACCAGCGCACCCTTAAGTCTCTCATGCCACAAGTCTGGGGTTCGAATCCCCCTCGCCCCAGACTTTTGTTTATTTTTTGCATTTTTCCATTCTGAATAGTTTTCACATATGTTGAACTGGGATCCTTCCCATATCACCACGCGTGTGCAGCTCAGATGTCAATTGTTTTGTGCAATGAGTGATAGGGCGTGAGTTCAAGCCCTTGTGGGCACACTCCTTTCTTTTTTATCAATTATTTTTTTAGTTTTCTTCTTAACTTCAAAAAATCCAAACAAATTGAAAAATGAATGTTTTTTACTTGTTCTTTTTTAAGTGTTTTGTTTATTATGTCTATTTTAATGTCATGATTAAAATACCCAAAAATATTTGACTTTTTATCATTTAAAATTAATTCAAAATTAAGTCTTTTAATATTAAGAAATCAACAAAAACATGTTTCTTTTTTAATATTTTTCTAAAGTAACTTAGTTTAGGTGTCTTTGACTTTCTTCATGTACCCATAGATCAATTCTCTTAAAGAATTTGGTATTAAGCAATTAAAATCAATTAGGTTTAGGAGTTTATCATTAAACTCTAATTTGAAAAACCCTAGGTTTAAAACCCTAACCCAAAAACATGTTGATCTTTATTTATCCATGATTAATTAAGTTTATCATCTTGTACATACTTGTTGATTTTAATCCATGTTTTATACTTAATTTTTACTTTAATCATTATTTTGTTAATTCCTCTTATGTATTGTTTATCTAACTCCATGTTTATTTATCATATCAATCATTCATCATTCATCATTCATACATGAGTTTGAATCTAAGGGTTTAGATACATCCATCTCTCTTACCTATTGATTATCATACTCACTTGTTTGTTCTTGTGCCATGTGATATCACGCACACACTTGAGGTGTTTATTGTTAAATGCTTGAGTTTGTTGTTTTTTGTCCAAAAGGATGGGAATGGTATTGACTAATTTGTCAAATGTACTCAAACTCTTTTTCAATCTCTTTTACTTTTTTGTTAAGTATTTTAAAGCTTTTCACTTGTTTATGGTTTTGTATTGTTAAAGCTTAACCAAACCCTTTGTTTTTTAAACTTTGGCACTAAGAGTATAATTATTCCCGGTGAAACTATTCTTAGTCCATTGACCTTTATATTGATAAAGCTAGGTCTTATGTTTTGAAATCTTGGTGTTAAGAGAAGAATTATTCCTGGTTAAACTTCTCCTAACCCATTGACCTTGTATTTTAAAGCTTGTTCTTTTTGATTTATTTTAAAATTTGTTAAGTATTTTAAAGCTCAACCTTTTAAGCTTATTAGGTATTTTAAAGCCTAATTCCCTTTTTAAAATTGTTAAGTATTTTAAAGTTTAACCTTTTAAACTTATTAGGTATTTTAAAGCCTAATCCCCTTTTAAACTTGTTAAGTATTTTAAAGCTTAACCTTTTAAACTTATTAGGTATTTTAAAGCCTAATCTCTTTTTAACTTGTTAAGTATTTTAAAGCTTTACCCTCCTTTTAAAAAACTTTTGAGTATTTTAAAGCTCACAACCAAAAAGATTTTGACCACTTTGACCCCCTTTTTTCCTTTTAAGAGGAACTACAGAAGCTTTGACTTACACTTAATGGGTATGTAGGTCTAAGATGCGATATCTTATCGAGCTCACTTTCAAAAACTTCTCTTCCCATCCCCACCCTCTATTTCAAACAAGTTTTTCACATAGGATTTTCAAAAAAAAAAAGGTATGTATAAACAAAAGACAATAACATAAAAACAAAGAGGTTCCCATGGAGTACCATGGATATGAGGGGTGCTTAAAACCTTCCCTTGTATAACAAACCCTCCATAGCCAAAACTCTAATAAGTTTATTAGTTTTTATTTTAAAAACTTATGTGGATTTTATTCGCTCTTTCACCCGTTCCTTTTGGAAATAATAAAGCGTAGTGGTGACTCTGTTTAAAAATGAGCTAAATCTTTCCCATGACTCTAGTCTCACCAATTTCACTGCTACATTGCTGTAACGAATCTTCATGTATTCCTTGAAGCTTGTCTGATGTACTTCTGATTCTGTGCTTGTTGTATGTGAACGTTGATATTTCTGTTTAACTCTTTGAAGATTGTTGTAGCAACCTGCCCTAAAAATTTAGATTTTGGAGTCGCCACCTATTCTACCAGGGCGAATAGGAAACCCTACGAAGTTTTAAAGATCTGGGTAAGTTATTATAATCAGGTTTGCATTTAAGATTTGTAAGAGTATTATGGTAAGGTTTAGGGTTTATAGCTAAGAAAATGAATAGGGTGAAAAGTGAGATTTAAACCTAATTAGAATTTTAGGGAAGGGGACCCGCCTTGGTTATCCAAGTGCCTATGTACCTCCTTATGGAGGATCAGAGTCTACGTAGTTCGGGGCAGGGTTGTACGCCTTAGAATTAATATGAGGTTGTTTGAAGGTATTTTGAATTACCTTATCGCAGTTTTGAAATTCGTAGTTTGTAAGGTATTTTGAATTACCTTATCGCAGTTTTGAAATTCGTAGTTTGTAATTTTGTAAAAGAAATTGTGTTTTAATATGGTGTACAACCCTAATTATTATATGTTCCATTAATCGCGATGATCAATAGGTTTGATCATCATAATTAACAAATAAAATAAAGAATTGCTAATTATTCTAATCGATTGATTCGATTATCACCGTTAGCAAATTGATGTGTTTTAATAGATTATTTGAATTGTTTTGGGAATTGAATTATTTTATTATTAACCATGGCAACCAATTAATTCGATTAAAACAATTAATAAATAAACCCTAATACTAAATTAGCTAAATTAAATTAATTGAATAAAATAAATTAAAGGGGAAACCTAATCCTAATTTTACTAATTATATCAATTTACCTAAAAAAACTAAGTCATTGTTTTATTTAAAAAGAAAAAGGGTTAGAGGTTTTTTTTAGGTTTTTACGGTGATAAATCTTAAATCTTAAGGGTTAGTGAACAAACCTAAAAATAAAATTAATGGTTAAAAAGAGATTTTACCAAGGTTTTCAAGGGCAATGAAGCAAACAAATAAGTGTAAGGAAGAATTGACACCTGATTCCCTTTGGCCAGAGGAGGTATTTGTCCAAATACCAAAAGGTTTTTGGCCAAAAAAGCAATTGGGACACCATCCACTTGGTCAATCCATAGAAAACCTGTTCATAAACCAACGCAATGTTACGATTAAGAAAACAAATGGAAAAATAGAAAAGTGATTAAAATAAAATCAAAAAAATATAAAAACCTAATTATAAATCAAATAAAATAAGAACACAAAACTACAAATTTTTTTAGATTTTTTTGAAAATATAAAAATAGAAATTAAATCAAATAAAATAGAAAAAATTCGGAGAAAATCGAAACAGTAGTTTCAGAATTCGACTGATAGGCTGAAAAATTTATTACTGTGCTGCCATCGGAATTGCGACCCTGAAGAAGGAGAAGTAGGAGAAAATATTTTTTGTGTTTGTGAGAAGAGAGAGACTAAGGGTTAGAATTGTTAGTCCTATTTATCATAATGAATTAGGTTAGAAGAAAAATAATTATAGTAAAACTATGGACCAAATCAAAGCGCAAAAATCAATTTATTTTAATTCTAATAAAAAAAATAAATCAAACTAATTTAATAAGATTGACTTGTTCCCGAAGTTATAAAAAGTTCTAAAAATAGGACAAATAAGATTAAAAACTTCTTTTTTTGGATTTTTTGAATATTTTATGATTTTTAGTGATTTTTTGACTAAATATGCATAAAAAGTTGAAATTGCTTGTTTTAAAAAATGCTTATTTAATTAATACGAAAATTTAAAACAAAATGATAAAAAATGATTTTTTAATATAAATGAAAATAAAATTAAAACTATAGTTAGAAATCAATAAGAGAAAAAGTGTTAGAAGTGGAATTCGAACTCGAGACTTTGTACTTGCAAGCCTTACCTCCTTACCAATTGTGCTATATTATTTGTTTGAAATAAAAGCCAATTGAAAGTGTATGAAGCATGGGAAAACATTTTTCTATTTATTAAAATATAAATAATTTAAGAGTAAATTATTATATTTTGAAATAGACTTTTAAATCGAATATTTATAAAATTCAAGACTTCAATGTGAATGACCTCAAAATTTTATAAAAAATCCAATTTTGAAATAATTTGAATATTTGAATATGGTGGACAAATTTGGGGGTATGACAATTGTCTCTTCTATTACACCGCATTAAAATCAAACATTATCAAACATTTCCCATTTAAGTGATATAAGTGGTGCACTTGTTGATTCAAAATTCAAATTGGAGTCCTTCTCTTATTATGGTTCAGAAATACTTCTTTCATTTAAGTGATGTAAGCGACACACTTGTACACTATAGTTAAGGTCCCTCTCTTATTATGCAAAGAACACTTTTCACTCTCAAAAATGTTTATGGTGAAATAGGTGAGATATCTCCCCTGTTAAGATGACAATTTCTCTCTTTCTCTTACCATAAATAAATTTCAGCTTCAATCTTGGGATTTGAACAAGACACAAATAAAACATCACCAGTACATGGCCAGAACTACGACTGCTCTGATTTCACAAATTTCTTTTTGAGAATATGTAGGTACGAGGTCTATCCTCGAAGAGAATTCAACCATAATTGGATATAGTTCCCCAAACTACAGATGCTCTGACTTCCTCTAGGGATATGAAGGCATGAGATTTGCGAGAATCTTTACGAGCACGATTACAAAAAAACCTATTTAGGTCCCTAACCCTTTTGAATTCTTACTCCCTTTCTCACACAAAGGAGAAAATTTCCCAATAACAAACGAGCAATACAATTCATAGCACAAACATAAACAAAAGAGTCCTGTAGAATACTACGGATACTTAGGGTGCTAATACATTCCCTGTGTATAACCAACCTTTTGATCCTCAATCTCTTAGGTGCTCTGCACTCACATGTTAGTTGGGTTTATTTAGATTTTTTTCCCTTCCTTCATAGGATAGATTAAAAGTTCAAATGTAACGCGTCCCAAAGCGATTGACCTTACCCTCCATTTGAGGGGACTCATTTCCGTGCGGTATACTGACCTGTATTTCTTTGGCTACAAGATTATCAGCCATGGTATGTAAGGGTTTTTGCTGAGAGATGGCATAAAGAAATGTCATAAATCCACTATCTCATTGGCGAGATGAAGATTACATTAGATGACGCCATTTTCCTTCTACACCTTCCCGTCAGAGGTAAGTTACTTGCTCTTTCCAAGATCAAACGCGATGAGGCCAAGAAGATGATGGTCATTTATTTGGGAGATGGCCCAATGGATGCCCTGATGCAGTGTGAGAACACCAGAGATGCTCATGCCAAATTTTCATACTTGTGGGAGCTATATGAACAAAACTTGGAATTGGTTAGTGATGCCGACAACGATGAACTATAGGTTACCTTCCATAGGGAGTGTGCTTTGAGGTGTTTCTTCCTATTTCTGGTTGGCACATCCATATTTGATGACAAAAGTGAAACCTGCATCGATGTGACATACCTTAAGTACTCTATCGACTTGTCGGCCCATCCATAAGTGAAACTGTGGGGTCGCTTGTTTGGTAAACTTGTATTCCAAGTTGAGGGAAGGTTCTCTTTGGATGACAAGGAAAATGACAAGCTCTTGCACCCTGCTGACGGTAATTCCATAGCCACTATTAATTTTAAAAGCAATCTTTTTACACTTGTTACTAATATTTTTTCTTATTCACTTTGAAGGATGGATCCTATCCCACTTTCACAGCATACGCGGGTTTGATCGTGTTCTAGGGTATAGCAAGGATTACCCATGTGCTTGTATGTATTGCCCGCGTAAAGGGAATGATGTTGTGATGTCATTCTGTGTGTATATTGACAAGACTTAGTATGATAACATCAATTGAACACCATAGGCCACTCACATGAACAATACTTTCTTTGATCCAATTTCTTATTACTCTGGATGGCTGGCATGTGGGAGTAATTTGATATGTAGGTGTCTGCCAGAGTGATGCATGTGTCCGTTTGGATTTGTGCATACCATTTCGAGACCCCCTTCGTGGTTTGTCCTATCAACATCATGCGTAGACACCTTGATGACATACTAGCGGATTACAAGATTCAATTGGTACTATAGAAGTATTGGAGCATGTCAGCCATAACTCAGTGGCATTATGCTGACGGTTACATGACTTGGTTTTATTTTTTGTCACACCTTGTCATCACACCAGACACTCTTGAACGTCCACCTAAGCATGCTCACGAGGGGATCCTAGAGAATGAGCAAGTCAGGGATGACCATGTCATTGATGTGTTGTCGATTTGTCAAAATATTACGAGGATTACGAGAAAGGGCATAGAATATGGGTTGTTTGAGAAAGGTGGCAAAGATGTGGTTTCCCTAGCTTGTTCCTTTCTTATTGAGTCACAAAATGCTTTAAATTACCGGTGGCAGAGGAGGAGTCAGGGTTAGGATTAGGCATATGCAGTATGTTATGCTTTTTTATATTTTTGGATGTTTTACTAGTATTTTTCATACTTTGAGAACTATATTTATAATATTTTGAGATGTTTTTTTAATTAATACATTACCTTATTTTGAGATGTTAATGTTTGAATCAAGTTATGAATTATGGCACTATTAGTCCGATTAAAATGTCTTCGAATTCAAAAAAAAATACAAATTTCGATAATTTTTCTACCCATAATGTATGCAGGGAAGTTTTCGTAGATGCATACCCAAAATAAATATTTTCAAAGATACATTTTTGAATTCGCGTCAGAAATATTCAAAAATGTATCTCTGAATCAAACTTTAACAAAAATAATGTATGGTGCGTTCGGAGATGCATCTTCGAATATTTCTAAGAACAAATTTAAATTTTTAGAGGTGTATGGTGTGGGAAAAATTTGCCTTTAAAAATATCAATAGAGTGACTTTTTTGTAAACAAAAGAAGAAAAAAAATCGACCAAATTAGTATGATGAAATAAATATATTTTTTAATAGTTATGAAGGTAGAGAACTAGAGATGAATAGAGATCCAACTAAAAAATCATTTATTTTTGATTTTTTTTTTTTTTGATTTGTTGAAGAAAAAGTATGGATGAAACGGAAAGTTTATTTTAATTTATTTAAAAAATGAGAGAAGTGACTCGGAATTTTCTTGAATTGAGTTTTTCTAAGACGGTTAACTGGAGAATTGATTTTAACGGTGAGTAACAAATATGTTCGTTTTCTGAATTGGTATTTGTTTTATGATTTTGTATTTATATTGGAGAATGGCTTCACTGGCTTTATTGTTGCATAACTTTGTTTTCGAATTTTTGATACATTGGAAATAATATATCAACAAACTCTTCTGAATGCACCACCAGAATGGAATGATGTTTCAAATCGGTCGGTCCATATAATAACTGACAAAATGAATGCAAGGTTAAGGGAGGGAGGTCATGCCTTTAACATCACCATTCACAACATATAGAGAAGCAAATCATGTTAAATGAACACAGACATAAAACTTCTATGAGGTAGAACTATCTGACATGCGTTTCATATCCATCTCAACTTGGTCTATTGTCCATTGCATGTTTTCCAATTTCTGCACAATTTCTCATCAATGTAAGGATCTTTTTAAAACCAAAAGATTATTTCTATAGGAAATTGAAATGATATTAAAAACATGGTGTGTATGTGGTTAACTATTGTCACCTTTACAATGTCTTGGTGCTGCCTCGCTATGTCGTCAAAGTGAGGATCCACACCCTGGTAAGTAACCTGGTGCAAGGGTTAATAGTAACATATAACCAACATATCCATGATGACCTCTAATCATCCAAATGAGAAAATATGCATATGGAAACATACCAGTTTATTATATGCAATAGAAGCCTCTTCAATAGCCTCGACGAGATACTTCCTAAAATTTAAAGGAAATGGCTGATTAAAATTAAATCAAGAACGGCATACAGAGTTAGAAAAGGTTTCATCATTCATACCTTATCTTATGAAGGGCGGGTATAGACTCCTTAGTGTAATCTTGTTGTGGAGGCGTCAATCTTTCTTCTTGTAACCATATCTTCATGAGGCGTCAGTTCTTTGAACACGTGGAATGTTAGATGACTTTGATATATTATCTTTTCATAAATGTTTCATCTTTAGCACCATTTGTTTCTTTTTTAGGTTCTTCGTAAGAAAACTTCAGATCTGAAAAAATATTAACCAGCTTTATTCTGCTAGTCAAGTTTATCATCAAATACACAAGTTGAATCTTTTACTACGAAGGTTTCTTGTATGTCTATATTGAAGCCTTTAGAGCATTCGAGTAACAAAGATTCAAAATTGTGTAAACACGTCAAATCTTCTTTATGCTTTTAGAACATCATTAAGTGAAAACAAAGGGAGATTGACTTTTTATTTTGTTTATCACTCATGTTCTTTGACTTTAGTCAAGCATACTGACAAGTTCATATTTCTTTTCATTGATAAGAACAATTTATCAAATGACATTCATATGAAGTTGTACTGATACATTAAAAGCTTAATATCAACTGTTTTGAATTGTTCATGAAATAATCAATGATGGTTTCTTATCAGAACAAAACTCTTATAATCACAACAATCAAATAATAAACGAAGTTCATTAATTTAGATGGTGATTACAAAACAAGGTAATGAAAATAGAAAAATTTTAACAATGAATACTCAACATGATCAAATGTTTTAGAATTTTTAATACTCAATACATCATCATGCTCTTCATTCTTTATCCTATTAACAGATCCTGCTTTGATGAGAATTTCATATATAACTCTTCCATATGGAATGAGAAAGGTTATCTAGTTCTTTGAAGCGAAGAAGTTTCTTTGAGATAGTCAAAGATGATCTTGGGAAGGTTGACACGAATGTCACGGGAGAGAAATAATAGAAGATGTTTGTCTTCATCCTTGAGTTCTTCCATATCAGTTTCCCTTAGACGCATGTTTGATAGGAGAATTTGAAACCATACTTTGAAGGTAGGTTGAAGGATTATCGAAGAAGAGGATTGGGAGTAGTGCTAAATCGAGTGCAGAAACCTATGAATGAGATTTGCATTAAACTCGTAGTTGAATAAATAATCATTCAAGGAAGCACCAGCATCCTGGCATTCAATTGCATCAGCAATTCCTTTCGTGTTGATCCTTACCGAGTTTCCACAAACAGAGGATCAAATCTTGTTTCCTTCTAAAGGAACAGATGCATTCATCCATAATTATTTCACTAAGTCAGAAAAGATTGTCCCATTGAGCATGACAAAGTTTTTTTTCCACTCTTAAGTTCTCACTTGCTTTAGTCGATCATAACCTATGACTTTCAATTTTATGAAAATGATTCTTTGACCGTTGATAACAAAGAGCAGTTTTTCATCGCCTTGAAAGGTTCTTTCTGCCATGATAAAGAAAGGGAGATAGAACAGAGATGTTGAAATGAGGTAAGTACCAAGGTTGTGAATCAAGTGATATAAATAGATGAGAATGAAATAGATGTGGAAGTGGAATTTTAGTGTTTCAATGGGGTAACCCTGCACAGAGATTCATAATGAAAATAATGACTGAAGAAAAAGTCATTAATTCAATTACGATTCACAAGAAGCTCGTGATGAAATGAAGAGACTAGGATCATGAATTGTTTCAAGCACGCCAAACATCATCGTTTCTAAATGTTACCCAATAAAGTTTAATTCAAGAATGATTAAAAATTATGTTAAATGAATGGAGACTAAGACATTTATTATATGAGATGAACTCTACAGTTTCCAAAATATCATAAAATGATTATAAGAGATAGATATTATGGATACTTAAATGTAAGAGAGCTTCATACAATGCATCATTATTATAATCTAAAGTAGACTTGTGTACCTTAAGATTCCTTTCCTTGGAGAATGATGGTTTTAGGTAAACATGATTATGATTCAGTCAATGATCTTGAAAAGGGATCAGAAAATCTTGCATCTAGATTTCATGTCTCATTCCGCAATCTTTTCCATGGATGACATCTTCTCTGATTTTGACTTCTGAACCTTTGTTGAATAGTGTCAATATCTTGATAACTTGAAAATCTATTCACACAGTAAAGAATTCACTAGTGAGAATTTGATCCAAGATCTTTTCTTCTGATTGAATCCAAACCATTCAAACATGACCTTAGGAAATTAACATTTTAATCTTCTTTACGCGAAAGAGTTCCTACTAAGCAAAACTGAGAAAGTCAACGGTAGACTAATCTGATTGTTGAAAACATCTCATACTCGAAAATAATTAACTTTCTGCAAAGAAGGTTCTTTTTTACTGAGAATTCCTCTATCATGAAACACATAATCTTCAATATTAACTTTGGAGAAGATTCAATGGTTAAGAACAGAAATCATTTCTTTCTTTGCAGCTAAAACATTTTTCTCAAGTTGGATCTCTCTACACTGTTAAGTGTTTGATTTAAAAATCAATAACAAAGTCAGGCTCTGATACCAATTGAAGGTAGAGAAAAACACAAGAAATGGGGGTTTGAATTTGGTTTTCAAAACTTTTCCCTTCTTAGAAAAATATTTGTTTAGATAAACATTAGCATATGCAATAAAGAGAAAGATGACACATTCATTTATCCAAGTTTCCCTTAGAAAAGGTTAGTCATGTCCACCCGCCAAGGTGATTTTGCCTTAGAAAATGAATTAATCCACTAATTATAGAAATGATTATAATTGCACGGGCCAACTGTCGGTGACTAATAACAAAACATTGATCCATTCTATTAGCGATTCCTTAAGAATTTTGGCTCATCTGGTCCCCTAAGAGATATAACGATCAACGACTCCTTTAAAAAAATTGACAACCAATCACCATCTTCTTGACTAATAACAGTTTGTGTTTGCAAGAGTGCTTCTTAAAGGAATATTAAACAAATGTTTAAGTACATGCAACACAAAAGTGTTGAGAAAGATCTGAGCAACATCTCCTTGCTCTTACAAGATTCTACAAAGATGTGTTTGATATTTGTTTATGTGCATCTTGTAGTAACATTCTTATCTTCTTTTTCTTGTCCTCTTCAGCTTCAGCTTCATAACGTTGTAACAGCTTGTGCTTTTCTTTGATTGAGCTTCAGTGTCTTCGCATTGATGTTGTAGTTTCTCTAAAATTGGCATGCATTTTGGTAAAACCAACCTAGCAGAGACATGTTGAACAAAGTTTCCTGACATACATATCCCAACATGTCAAACAAGATGTTCCAACAAGGCAGGTATGACATCGTGTTTGCAAGAGCTGATCTGTCAAGTGTATCAGTCATTTTATTAGCTTCAGAATCCTTTTTAATTAGCTACAGAATATTTTGGAATATTCAGTTAGCTTATGAGCCAGTCAAGATCGATTCAATCAAAGGTATATGTTGGTTTTCACACTATCTATAATTGGATACAATTTAGGAAAGTTTGAATTGAAAACCTATTTTCTTGGAGAACAAGTAGCAGACTTTGTGTAGCCTCTTTGCTGTGTTTTTCAGCCCAACCCAGTCTATACTAATCCTATAAATAGACTAGCCGAAACCTAGTTTTAGGTGGAACTGATATTTGTATTTTGTTAGGGTTCTAGGAATCCTTATTTGGTTGTGTTGTAAGTTCCATAGTTATTCATTCACAAACCTTTAGATGTTGAATATTTGATCTCCGAAGCTGTTAAGCAAGGAGTGTTATTGTCAATTCTCATAAGCTTTTAAGCATTGAGAATTGTGTGTCTTTGAAGAGTGTCTTCTACAATTGGTTAGTTGCGTTGTTTGTCACAGGTTGTGATTGAAGGGATTTGAGTAGGGCCTCATACCTAGGTGAGTCTTAGGTAGAAGTCATGGGAATGGTAGTGATTAAGTGAGAAGTTGTAAACTGGAGGTTGTTTAGCTTCGAATTGATACTATCGTATATTGATTTCATCTTTGGCTTGGTAGCCCCCAGAGTAGGAAGGTTGTTCCGAACTGGATAAACACATTCTTGTGTCTTTTATTTTTCTGTACTGTTTTTACTACTGTTATCAACTTGTTCCATAGCTGTTAGTTCTCAGATATTTGTGTCCTGACATCTCCTTCGACATCACATATCTGATACCATAATTTCATATGTAGCATTGCAGCTTTAGCATTTGTGGCGAACAACCTCTTCAACTTATGGAATTTGCAATAACAACATCTTCGGCTTTTGTAGTTGCAATCCTTAACTTTGGCTTGGTCAGCTTCCAGCACCTTTTAGCATTTCACTTTCCAGCGGATTGGCTTATTGTAGTGGAAATCAGCAACATTCTTCTGAATTCTTGATCTTCATTTATAGTCTTCAGAGAAAGAGTCGTTGAGAGGATAGAAGAGTCTTTTCTTAAAAACCAGCAGTTACTTTCCAACAGATATAAGTGAGGTGTTGGATAGTAAAACACGTCACTTCCTTAGCATGTGGCTTGCAGCTTTGACGTGATGGCGTGGAAGACATCTTTTTTAAAATTACTAACATCTAGATAAGTGTGAGTTGTTGAGCAGATTGTTGTACTGAATTTTCTTAAGAAAATCTCTTGATTTTATCTTCAAATGATGCACGTCTGATTCTGAAGTAGTAAGCTTAGAAGAGATCACTTTCTTTTCTTTGTTCTTCTGATGATGTATTTGATGAGTAGTTCATAAACTACTTTGTTGGGAAGCATAAGAACATCATAACCAATTGGAAGCAGAACTTTGTCTTTCAGAAATAATGATAGCAGCCTTTCTGAAGTACGACGCATAACTTCATAGATCAAATTTGTATCTGAAGAGATAACTGATTTGAGAGTGAGACAACACGAGCAATAAAAGCCATAGTGTTAGAGTCCTTTCAGAATAGAACAATGTCTTCATATAATAGTGTAACAACATATTTGAGGAACACTTCTAGATATCTGAACAAGAGTCGTCAACTAAATTATATTTTTTATTTGATCTTTGTCAGCTTATCTTTGACTATGTCTTCAGAGTAATGAGCAACATCTCTTCTGACGAACATATCTTTGACATCTGATCTTGAAGTGACAGCTTGCATCTGATGTAGACTTTGATTCTGATCTGGAGCAACAACTTCTTGTAGACCTTCTGGAGACACTTGAGACTTCTGAAGCAGCATCTTGTTGACAAGTATACTAGAGATCCTCTTTTTGAATGACGTCCATCATTCTTTAGAACTAATGATGTACCTATAGAGATGAGAGAGTAGTCTTTCTGACGATAACATTTATGAGGATTCTTTAGACAACAATCTTGAATCATAAAGAGCTTTCTGATTTGCACACTCAAGAAAACATTAGAAACAAAATTGTTTATGTAACACCCTTCTAAACCCCCGCGGCAATTAATAAAATATTCAGAGTAAACATGAAACAAGGGTGCCACATTTTAAAGTAAAACCAATTTATAAGTCATTTGTCATGCTTTATTAGGAACGATTCACCAAAACAACAAAACTCATGTTCAACACAGCGGAATTTTATTCAAATGGAATAGCATAAACATCACCAATGCATAAAACATAATCCAATAACCAACAAAATAGAGTACAATAATTAAACTCTAAGTCTAGCATTCCCTAGTGTTACAAATTAGAGCATGACACCGACGCAAACTAACGGACTAGCCTATAAACTATCCTGACCAAATCAAGAGCCGCGACTCCTCAATCTGAAAATGTCAATATGTAAGGGTGAGTCTCATTCACAATTAATAAATGTTATTAGTTCATAAACAATAACATATCATAAGTTTATTATTCACCCAATTGTAATATATTCAGATTTCCAAACAATTAATCAGACAACCATGCCAACAAATACATTACCGAACATGAGAATAAAATCATTCAGTCATACTATATCATTATGCACATGAATGAACTGACTCTATGGATGTGGTACCTGTAACACCCCAATTCTACCCCGGTAATTATTAAGAAAATCAGAGTTATAAAATTCTTTTTCGACAAACAATTGGAGTATTACAACTAAACTTAACAACAATATCATGCTATCATAGATACATAACACAAATATTCAGATGAACTAAAACCACATGAATCAACTTTATTAACATTAAGCAGCAGAATTACATTAATCAACTTTGATGACATAGCATCTTTTCAACTTAAAACCATTTTAACATCAACAATTACTCTTCATGTATCAACATAGTTATTCAACAATAAAACCAAACAACTAAACAACTAGCGTCCATCCCCCGAGTGTTAGGTATCAGAGCGACACACCAACTTGGACTCGATGAAGCTACTAAATCTTCATCACTGTGTAGCACCTGCACATTACCAATATAAAGGTAACAGCGAAACAAAAGAAAGGGTGAGATATCGAATCAATATAAACAGGTGCATGATAAACAATATATTAGATCAGGATCATACAAATTTCACCACTTCATAACAATAACTATACAACAACCAACAAACCACTTAGTAACAACAACAAGCCACCAACATAACAACTTAATCAACACAATTTAATAACAACAACAACAACTTATAACAACAATAAATTATAACAACAGCAACTTATAGCAACAGCAACTTATACCAACAACAGCTCACAACAATAATAACGTATAGCAACAATAGCTTATAACAACAACAACTCGCAACAATAATAACTTATAGCAACAACAGTTTATAACAACAACAACAACAACACAACGACAAACAATAAACAACGAATAATAACAACAACTTTAACACGCGATTCAATATGCGACTCAACTATGCAAATGCATGTGGTACCATTTGGAGCAGAACTCCCAACTTAAACATACGTCAGTTTATCGAGGCATTAACAAGGCATAGGCCTTCAACTTGGTGCCATCAAGGCCAAGGCATAAGCCTTCTTTGCTAATTTGCCAATCCCGGTCAACATGGTGCCAATCCAGGCCAACTTAATAATGCAATGTATGTCATGCGACCTCAACTTCAACAACAAATAAACAATAATGCAACAAAAACATCAACATACAACAATAACAACTTAAACATGCATAAATTGCATCAACTTAAATCAACACTGGTCATTCGACCTACAACTCTCTAACATGTCCATAAATCGGGACGATTCAACTTATTCAACATTGGCCATAGGCCTACAACTTCATCAACGTATGAACAACAATTTATAATAACAACAGCTTAACAGTAACAACATATTCAACAACAATAATAGTTTATCAACTGCAACCTCGCAATTATTAACAACACAAGCAACCAACAACGGCAATTACTACACAAATTAACGGTTACAATTCTACGCCTAAAACGACTTATTTACCGCTAATGCTATTTATTTATTAAGCTTTACCTACTAAATTAATTAATTCATCCAACTACTTAATTTTCCTATTACTAAAATACCAACTATATGCAACATTCTCGACATAATCCCTGCTATTAAAATTACTATAACAGTCTCTGCTACCAATTTTCTATCTCTACTGCCTTTTCTAGTATTATGGCTAATAATAATTCTTGCTATTTTCATACTACCCGACTAAATTCTTCACTTACTAATCACTACTATTAGTCACTGGTATTATTCTTCTACTAATTCATTACTAATACATCCACCAAATTATATCTGTCATAACATCAATTAATTTAATTAATACAAGTAGATATCTCTAATCCAAAGTTCTTGATTAATATAAAGATTAATGTACTAGTATCTTTATTTTAATATAGTTATTATTAAATTATTACTAAACGTCATTAAGTACACCAACTAAATTCCGATGCATACTGTATGTTAACAAAGTAACAGAAACGCAGAAAAGAAAATACAATTGCGAACAGAAGTCCCACTAGAATGTGGCGTCCGTCAGATGGGGTGTGCCGATTGGCACCCCCTTTCTCTCCTTGCCTGCCAGTCGGCAAGCCATCTCCCACCACCATCATCATGTGCCAAACGGCATAGTCTCTACATACTCTCCATGCCGGTCGGCAGGGCTTCAAACGGGGTGCCACCAATTACCCTTAAATCCAATTTTTCTCTAATCTCAGTTTCTGTAATAGCGTCGATCCACTTTCTTTTATACCAGAACACCCATCTTAATTTTCTAGAGATAATTAATACTAATTTAATTAATCATTACTCGTATCCAAGATAACAACACAGCAAAAACAATTATCACCACAATAACAACTAATTTCATTGAATCAACACAACACAATCACAACAAATAATCCATGGCATAATTCATACACCCTAATCCCACATATAATTTATCATAAACCCGGTTATAGATTGAACCCCACCCTTACCTTGGATTGGAGATTGCTCTATAATTCTACCAATCGAAGCATTCTAGCCTTAGCTTCCAACCCTTGCCTCTTTTAATCAAAATCAAGAGCTGAAAATTTTCTCAAATATGCAGCTACAGTGCGATGATGATATCTCACAACTCAATCTTATTTTGAAGATCCCAACGGTCAAAAGTTAGATATTGGTGTTGCAAACCTACCCTCAAAATTTGGCCACGATCCAACGGTTAACAAATCGGGGATCTTCGATTTAGTGAGACTGCTGCAAGAAAAACGGGAATGAGTTTCTCTCCTATTTTCTCTCTTCTCTACAACTTCCCATGATCAATTCTCCAAGTCTTTTTTTCTTCTAATTAACCTAATCCTTATCTTAACATATTTTCGTTAAACCTATTGCGCCTAACATTCTCACCCCACCGTTTACTACCACCATCACTTAATTAAGTCCATATAATAAATCTAGTATTTCTTCAATATTATTTCTACAACTTAATCAATTAATTAATCTATTAATTAATCATAATAACCCATGTCAACAATTCTAAACACTCCACAAATTCAACAATTAAATTCGAAATAATTTAAAAATATTTAATTAAATAATTAATTAAATACCGGGTGTTACAGTACCATACATGGGCTAAACCCATCCGACTGATCTATTCATCACCAAGATACAGCCAAACCGGCACAAATTCCACACAATGGGAATTATGCCCACCATTTGATCCACAACATCACCGAGATCCATCACCAAAAATACATATGAATGAATGCACACATATGACATACTTATAACATCAGCGATCTGATGCATCGCATCATCTCTTTACAACTCACCATTTTGTCACCAATAAGCATGCACATGTCTCAGCATCATTCAAAACAAATCATTCATCACCACAATAATCACAACAATCACCACATAATCACGTCATGAACACAATCATATCATCACTTTATCACCAAATTGTCACATTCATCAATAACATTCACATAGCATTTATCAATCACAAATGACATCATAATGAAGCAACAAGGCATAAGCCTTCACGATAATTCCTGTCATTTCAGGTCAACAATAACAATAACATTATTTTAATATAGTCTACAATTTATAGGATCACCATTCCAACAACAGCCTCATCAATTATCACCAAAATCATCGCATTATACGCAACACTGACACCCGAAATATAAATTAACAGCAGAAAAATATTATTTTAAAAACCCAAAATTATTATCATGTTAAAGATAATATTTTTAGCTTTCCAACGGTCCAAACGGCACATCAATCGGACTTACGGATCAAAAGATATAAATTTTCAAAGTTTTGGAAAAATCTGCCAACACAGTGATGTAACGGGTTACATCATCCATGTAACCGGTTACATCAGTTCCAGTAACGAAAATACCCCATTTTTCTTCGATGTAACCGGTTACATCACCCAAAAATTCCCAAAAAGTTGCGTTTTTCTTCATTTTTCACACAGGTAACCGGTTACCTCAACCATGTAACCGGTTACATCACTGAAGAAGTGTCAAAATCTATATTTTTTTCTACTACGGAATTCTACCTTCAAACCCCCAAAAATCCATCTTTTACACACCAGAAAATCATTATAAGTCTCAATTCTTCAAGTTCAACACCAGCATTATGTAATTATTCAAATACACACATCCATTCTATCCATTGTACATAAATCATACATCATTCATGTCATCACAAACACGTCCAATTTACCCTATAGATTCCAAAACCCCAAAATTTCCAAAACCTAACACACATCACAATTGACACAAACAATATACTCATTTCAATCCTATCATCTACAAACCAATAAAAGATGATAATCGGAAGAGTCCCCCCTTACCTTAGCTTAGTTCTTGAATCTTCCCATTTCTCTGTTTTCCTCTTCCTTGCTCTTTCACATATGCTGAGCGCTCCTCTTTTACTTTTTAATCCCTTTTCTTTTCCCAAATTCCTTGTTTTATGAAAATAGAAAATAACTAGTAAGGCCTACACTAATTAGCACCTCCTTTTTGTTAACCATCACACCAAGCCCATTTACTATATTTTCATAATTTCTCAACAATTTGCCAAAATTCCAATTAATTCCAATTAAATAATGGAAAATATGGGGTGTTACAACTCTCCCCCACTAAGAGAGTTTTCGTCCTCGAATACGTACCTTAAGAAGAGTTCAGGATAAGAGTCTTTCATCTGACTCTCCTGCTCCCAATTAACATTTCCACCTGCTGGTCCTTCCCAAGCTACCCTGACCAAATCTATCTCTTTACCATGTAATTGCTTCAACTTTCGATCTTCGATTCTCATAGGAAAAGCCTCAATAGTCAAATTATCTTTCACCTGCACGTCATCTACTTGGATCACATGAGACGGATCCGCAATGTATTTCCTCAACTAAGACACATGAAATACATAAGCAACTTCTCCCACTCTTTTCGTAATCTGAAACGGACCAATAAAACGCGGCATCAACTCTCTTGACTTTAGCGCTCGACCAACACCAGTCATAGGAGTCACTCTTAGAAACACATGATCTCCCTCTTGAAACTCAAGTGTTCTCTGCCTCTTATCGTGATAGCTCTTCTGACGACTCTGAGAAGCTTTCATCTTCTCCTGAATCATCTTAATCTTTTTTGTCGTCTCTTGAACAATATCTGGTCCAATTAACACACTCTCACCGGATTCATACCAACATAATGGCGTTCTACATCTTCTACCATACAAAGCCTCAAATGGTGCCATACCAATACTCGAATGAAAACTATTGTTGTAGGTAAATTCAATCAAAGGTAAATAACTATCCCAAGCACCACCAAATCTTCCAATGACTGAATCGTCCTCTTCGTCTGACCATCAGTCTGCGAATGATAAGCAGAACTCAATCTCAACTTAGTACCCAAAGCCTTTTGCAACCTTCCCAGAATCTCGATGTAAATCTTGGATCTCTATCAAACACAATACTCAAAGGAATACCATGTAGGATAAGAATCTTCTCAATATACAACTGAGCTAACTTCTCCATCGGATAATCCAATCTCATCGATATAAAGTGAGCAGACTTCGTCAATGTGTTTACAATAACCCAAATAGCTTCACAGTTCTTAACTGTTCTTGGCATTCTAGAAACAAAATCCCTAGATATGATGTCCCACTTCTATTCAGGGATAAACAACGGTTGCATAACTCCATACGGCTTCTGATGCTCAATCTTCGACTTCTGGAAAGTCAAACAAGAGTAAACAAACTCAGCAATTTCCTTCTTCATTCCAGGCCACCAAAACAACTTCTTCAAATCATGATACATCTTGGTAGCACCAGGATGAATACTTAATATACTACGGTGTCGTTCTTCAAGAATGCTCTTCCTAAGTTCCACAACATTAGGAACACAACTCGATCACTAAACCTTATTATACCATTCTTGTCAATTCGGAAATCACCTCATTTGCCTTGGTTAATCAAATTCAATCTATCAACCAAATCAACATCAGTTTTCTGACCCGCTCTAATCTCATCAAGAATACCACTTGTTAGCTTCAGCATACCCAATTTAATACTATTAGGAATACCTTCACATACCAAATTCAAGTTTCTGAATTGTTCCATTAAATCTAATTCTCTCACCATTAGCATAGACATATGTAAAGACTTCCTACTCAAAGCATCAGCAACAACGTTCACTTTACCCGGATGGTAGTTCAGCCTAAAATCATAATCTTTAAGGAACTCTAACCATCTCCTTTTCCTCATATTAAGCTCTTTCTGATCAAAGAGATACTTCAAACTCTTGTGATTGCTAAATACTTCGAATCTCGAACCATACCAATAATATCTCCACAATTTCAACACAGATACCCTTTCTCGTTAACTTAGTTAACGACAATGCTAACTTCGAGACTCCTTCTATAAATTTATTGTAATAACCCGCAAGACCGAGAAAACTAACTTCATCTAACCAGAATTCACACCTTGATAACTTAGCATAAAGTTTCTTTTCCTTCAACAACTCTAACACAATTCTAAGGTGTTTTGCACGTTCTTCTTCGCTTTTGGAATATATCATGATGTCGTCTATAAATACCACAACGAATTGGTCGAGATAAGGATGAAAGATCCTATTCATATATTCCATAAAAACACCAGGTGCATTAGTAACTCCAAATGGCATCACTGAATACTCGTAATAACCACACCTCGTCCTGAATGCAATCTTCTGAATATCGTCCGTCTTCACACGAATTTGATGATATCCAGACCTCAGATCAATCTTACTAAATACATACGCTCCAACCAGTTTATCCATCAACTCAACAATCCTCGGCAATGGATACCGATTCTTGATAGTAACTTTATTCAGCTGTATATAATCCACACACAATCTCATAGGTACAACATCCATCACTTTACTCACCATCAAGGTAGCAAGACACATCTATACTATTCAATATGATTTCGACCACTATCAACAAGGGATTAAGGGTGATCAAGTCCTCAATTTGTCAATAGATAGCCGACAACCATAATGAAGCATAAATCGTCGTCACTATATAATAGCGTCCTTTCCGAATTTACGTTCAATTTCATAACATCGTCATAGTCCTATAATTCAATCTGAGTTTTACAACTCTAACAACTTCCTTCTTTTATGCATGCCGCTACCTCGGTTTCACCATCACGACTTCACTCTTTCTAAAGGCTTATTTCTCCTTCACTATTACTTCACTTCTCCTTAAAAGCCATCGGCATAACAGTCATTCCTAATACCAAACATCTCATTCTCTCAACTTAATCGTCAACAACATGTTCTACTTAGCTTTGCTTTGAATATTTGCGATAATAACCGTTCCTATTCAACAAGCTTCCTGCTTCCATAACCGACTTCAGAATATCTCCCCATAGAATCACCTCTACTGTATTTATAACTCTTCCATAAGATAGAACATAATTATACCTTTTCGTAGGCTCAAACGGCACATTATTCTGATACTCGGAACTCAAGATATGAATTTTCCAATGTTATCCGAAAATGCAAACATCGACGTCATGCAGTGACACTCTATATGATATCATCCTGTCACAATTTAATCTATTACAGCTGCTGAAACCATTATTATAATAAATTTCATCTCGTTAGCTTTCCGGCGCTTCAAACTGAGCTCAAATCGGATGTCCAGAACTCCAGTTATGAATTTTCAAAGTTTCATGACGATTCAGCAATTTTTCTGCGTTTTGCTTACGGAAATTCTACTCCAAAACTCATTCTATTCAACTCGATCACATTCCAAACAGCCATTTTTCATATCTCTTCGCTCCCAAACTTCTTATAATTTGAGCGACACATTCCTTCGTCGAAGTTCAATTTTCTAAACATCACGACAACAATCTCCTTTGCGAACTTGCAGCTGAACACCAGAAACCCATCTTTTACACACCAGAATTATGTAATTATTCAAATACACATATCAATTTTATCCATTGTACAGAAATCATACATCATTCATGTCATCACAAACACATTCAATTTAACCTATAGATTCCAAAACCCAAAATTCCCAAAACCTAACACACATCACAATTGATATAAACAATATACTCATTTCAATCCTATCATCTTCAAACCAATAAAAGATGATAATCGGAAGAGTCCCCCTTACCTTAACTTAGTTCTTTAATCTTCCCCTTTCTCTGTTTTCTTCTTCCTTGCTCTTTCACTTATGTTGAGTTCTCCTCTTTTGCTTTCTAATTCCTTTTACTTTTTCCAAATTCCTTACTTTATGAAAATATAAAATAACTAGTAAGGCCTACACTAATTAGCACCTCTTTTTTTTTTTTCTAACCATCACACCAAACCCGTTTACTATATTTTCATAATTTCTCAACAATTCGCCAAAATTCCAATTAATTCCAATTATATAATCTAAATTCTAATTAAATTAAATAAATGAAAAATATGGGATGTTACAATTTACATATAAAATATATGTGTTGTTATCATCAAAACTTAGAGATGAAGTGCAGCAACAAATCTTGTTCTAACAGACCTTTCTATCCTCACAACGCCTCTTTTAAAAGCTATAAAAGAAGATCAGAGAATTCTTAAAATTGCTGATACCGCATTATGCTAGTTGAAGCCAAATAAAAAGAGAGATAGAAAATATGAAGAAAAATAAAAGAAAGAAGAGAAATAAGAGAAAGAAGAACACTAGAAGATGCCACCAAAATACTGATGAAATACATCTGTTTAAACTATGTAAAAGCAATGAGTTGTTGCTCGTAACTTGCTCAGCCAATTGAAGATAACAATGTTCGACTAAATGAACCCAATGATCTTGGTTTATAAAACAAATGAGTAGTAAGTGAATCCGATGTTGTCATAGGAAAGAAAGCCGGACTATGCTACCTTAAACAGACAAGAATGACGTTTTGTCAACCAACTGATCACATTATTTAGAAATTTTGGAGATACTTCTATTAGTTCTATCCTTGCATTCGTTTTGTCACACACTAATTTGGAAATTAGAATATACAGTGTATTAATTTTTAGCTTATTGCCCTTAAATTAAGTTGAATAAGTATAATCATATAATCAATCAATATCATGTAATATTAAGTTATTTTATATTTTAAAATAAATTAAATAATTAAAATAATTTTCACTAAAAAATATTAAAGATTATTTATTTTAAATTAAAGATTATTTTATTTCTTTTAAATTAATTATTTTTTGTTGCCCTTAAATTATTTTTCTTTAAATTAATAATGTTTTAATCTAATTTTTAAGTTAAATCATTTATGTTAATGAATGTTAATCAATGGTGATATAAAGACTATTTTATCTTCTTTTTTATTGATACTACAAAAGAAATTTTAATTTATATGTAAGTCATCCGGTAAATAGACCGATGACTTTTGAAATACTTATAAACAAGTTATTCAATGAAAATTATAACACAGAAAAACTTATAAGTATTCTGTTGCATATATAACATATCAAAAAAACTTATAAGTATTCTGTTGCATATATAACATATCAAAAAAATTTATTGGAAGTTATTGAGAGAAATTACGTACTGAAAAACTTCCGTTTTAAAAAAAGTTGATTTTGATGATAAAAATTAATTAGTAAAAAAATTTAATAAATAAAAGGGTAAGATTATGGTATTTTAAAAATGTAGAGGGTGGGGGTAATAGTAGAGAGGTATGAAATAAAATTTACCAATACCAATGTATGCCGATAAGCAACTATTTAAAGACCCAGCAAATCTTAAAACTCATAGAAACATAAAAATAAAAAATAAAATAAAAACAACAAAATCAGCATTTAATTTGTAAAAAAACCATCTTAAAGAAGATTGAAAGAAGGATGTGAGCAAAATCTAAAGAGAGGAGAATGTAATTTTAAAACAGCAAAGTGTATTGACTTGGATGAAGTTTTTTTTTCAATTTCCATGAGTCAAGACAGAACAGACAAGAAGTTTCAGTAGATGTATTTCATTGAAATAAGTTTGAAGATTTGTTGGTAGTTTTACACTAGAAGTTTTTTATTTACTGGGCAACTGAGAATTTGTGGATATATTTGTTTTTTTTGACGCATTGTCTTTAAAATGGGTTTGAATACATCTTTCAAACCAGTGGATGGGTTTGAGTATATTTGTTGGTACACAAGAAAAGAAAAACCCATGAAATTAGTGTGTGAGAAAACAAGAAAAACCCATGATATTAGTGTGTGACAAAACAAGAAAAACCCATGTATTAGTGTGTGATAAAACAAATGCAGGGATAAGGGAGGGGGTCATATCTTCAACACCATTCCCAACATATAAAGAATCAAACCGTGTTAGATGAACACAAACATAAAACTTCTATGAGGTAGAACTATCGGACATGCGTTTCAGATCCATCTCAACTTGGTCGATTGTCCATTGCATGTTTTCCAATTTCTGCATAATTTCTCACCAATGTAAGAATCTTTTTAAAACTAAAAGATTGTTTTTATAGGAAATCAAAATGATATTAAAAAACATGGTGTGTATTTGGTTAAGTATTGTCACCTTTACAATGTCTTGGTACTGCCTCGCTATGTCGTCAAAGTGAGGATCCACACCCTGGTACTCACGCAGTCGAGTAACCTGTTACAAGGGTTAATATTAATACATATAACCAACACATCCATGATGACCTCTAAATCATCCAAATGAAAAAAACATTCAGATGGAAACATACCGCTTTATTATATGCAATAGAAGCCTCTTCAGTAGCCTCGACGAGATACTTCCTAAAATTTAAAGGAAATGGCTGATTAAAATTAAATCAGGAACGGCATACAGAGTTACAAAGGTTTCATCATTCAAACCTTATCTTATGAAGGGCGGCTATAGACTCCTTAGTGTAAGTTCCGAGGAGAAGAACATTTTCTAGAACACTGACATGAAATTGCAGATATCAAAATTATTAGATAAATCCAGCAGAGTTTTAGAGAAACTTGTGGATGAAATATCGAATTCATTTTACTACGAACTCAACAATCCCTTCTTAAGTTCTAAAACATGACAGTATTTTGATATCAAGGAACAATAACAATATATAAGATATATAGCAAACAAACCTCAATTTTGCACTCATGGTTTGGCATCTTTTACAAAGCCATGTTTTCTGCATCTCATCCTACATACATATTTGGAAGTCAAGATGTGTACTTAGCTATCAAAATAGTGGATTATGGTGAATAATAAATACTCACATATTTATGTTGACGGTCCAACTTCAAATCTTTGACAAGTTTGAAGAGCACCCCAAGTATCTGTTCCAGTACCTGATTAGAAGTAATGACATCAACTATCTACGTTAGATCACCATATACACAAGACCGAAAAAGAAATACAATGTATAAGCATAACAAACCACATATGCAATCTCTCTCTCACTCACACAAACACTCGTGTAGATTTAGTGTCGGAATTATGAGAAATGTGTCAGCAAGAGAGAAATGCTTATGCACGTACACTATAATATTCAGCAAATTTTCTATCAGCAGAATAAAGGTCATCCCTCAGAGCTGCTTCTTCTCTTTCAATCTCCTCAATCAACAACTTCACTCTGGTAAGATAACAGATATTAGAGAAAGAAACTTCGGGAAACAGATTGCATGTGAATAAGTATTTCCTAAACATTATGCCCAAAAACAAAATCATAAATATTAAAAGAATTAGGCTACTTGAATAAGCTCAAACCTTTCTGGAAGCCGTGAAGTTGAACTTTGACTTCCAGATGATGATGAATCTGAATCAAGAAACAAGACAAGGTATCAGCTAGCAGAACCAAACTATAAATCAGGAAATCGCCATTGTGTCCCAATATATATCAGAAATCTGCAATTCATACTTACCATTGTCTTCCAATACAAATGCATCTGATAACTTATCACATTTCATTTTTAAGCGAGCATCAACCTCCCGTGAGAGAGACATACGATATTCTGTCATATCCTAAAGATATTGTTTGAGTCAAAGATAAAAAAAAACATAGCCAAGCTAGCCAATCACTTCAAAATAATAACTATCATAAAAAATACTAAATCAGACTTTCATATACTGTGATTCACATATTATACCACAGATAATGGTGTTTTCAGATGCTGAGTCTGCCACAAATAAGCCGGTGTAATTCCAAGAAAACGACTGGGAACACCACCAACTACAGGGTCTACTTGATCCATAGAAGCAAGAGAATAATTAGCCCCACTAACAGAGCTGTTTGGAGTGGCATAATTAGAAGAACTCAAGCTCGAGTTGTTCACAGCACTGGTGCTATTACTGTCAAGGGAGTTTCGAGACACTACACTTAGCTTTTCAATTTCTTCATCGTGAACTTCTCCATCTTTGGAAATAAGAGGTAGTCTCAATCGCTGAGCTGCTTCAGCGACAATCATTTGATGTTCTAATGTCTGATAAACCTGACAATATATAGACATGTTCATTTGGTTCAATAAAGACCGGTGCCCTAAAAACACATTTAAGCACATAATGGACAATGCATAAATATGAGAGCATGAAATATCAAGAATCAAAGCTGTAAAATAAAGAGATAACAGACCATATTCTAACAAAATTTACAGAAAATGAAATATGTAATTCTATATAAAATACATTCACAGTCCTCTCTAAGGCAAACTACCTAGGACAGATCTTTTGCAATACTGAGCAACGTAATTTTAGGAAGCACTCAATAGATTAACCTAACTGCTTCGCAATTCCGTAACATCTAAATTAAAATCCCAGTATCTTTACTATTACGCAGTTCAAACATCCCTTCCCTCCATGTAACTTATGATGTAAGGTATGAAGTGAAAAGATGATCTGTATCATATGTCATTCCAACCAAGAGCAATTTGTAAAGAGTATGATTGTTTTCTCCATGTTGATGACTCAAATTTTTTAGAAGGAATAATGAACATCACTTTCATACAGGTAACATATTATGTAATCTATTCCGCTTTCCGAAATCAATATCTTCATTATTGCTGTTTAAATATCAATTCCATTCATGTAGCCGATGATTAAAGGTATGAAGGGAAAAGAGATGATCCATATAATACTCCAATCCCAAAAATAGCATTTAGTAAAGAGTTTAAATGTTATTTTTTTGTTGAAGACTCAAATTTTCAAGTACCAAAAGCAACAACATTCTCACACAGGTCTCATATTGGTTTCTAAATCAAACTAAATTTTCAGTAATAATATTTTAAGTACCAGAGGAGAGTTCCTCAACCCGAACTGCGGATAAAGACCTCCAGTATCTCTCATTCCACCGATGCTAGACACAGAAATGGCTTGATGATACTCTTCCACCATTGCAATAGCCTCAGAATATATAGCCTGCAACCAAATCCACCACACCAAAAGTATAAATCACTAAAATAAGAATCACATTCACACTACTCTTAACAATTTACTCTTGTGTTATAATTCGAAGGGGAGGGTTTTTTTTTTCTAAACTAAGCAAGCTATAAAATGTTTCTAAAATTAAATTAAGTGTATTTGAAACGTTATCATGTGAGCCTTCAAATAAATTGAAATCTAAAGTATATACCAAGATATAGACTTAGAAAAGAAAAGATATAAATATTATCATGTGATTCTTTCCCTGCAAAACCCTCCATCCAAACACATCATAAGAATTTAATTAGCATATATTACGGTATAAATTAGTTTTACCGTGACGTTCCTTCAATTTTTATTGTCAAATTATCATTTCTAAAATAGAGTTATAAAGGTGGGTATTGTGGCAAAAAAAATAGTTTCTGTTTTGTGCAGTCAGCAAGGCCCGCAAAGCAAGCTCAATAACAAGCGCCGAAAGGGAAGTCACACCGAACAGGTGAACCCTCACTTCCCCCAAGAACAGGTGATCACACCCTCCATCATATTTCTCACCGTTGATATCTAATCGAACGGTCATCCGCAAAACTCAAAAGGCGTCGGATTACACGAGGACGGTTCTAATGCCCATACTATATAAAGATCGGATCACGCTGTTTCAGGTATTCAATTCGTTCCTACTTGCAAATTACTTCTCGCTCAATAACTAACTTGAGGGGTGGAGTGTTAACCTAGCAGGTCTACCCCTCGCCGCCGTACTGAAAGTTTGCCCCACCGTACCAAGACCTCATTTCAATACTTCATCACACACTTCTTCCAAACAGAATAATTTCAATCAAAGTAAGTGTACAATCGGTTTAGATTGAAGTGACAGGGCAGATGGTTTAAATCCAATCTGTAACCCAAACAAAATATGCTTAAAGAAGTGAATGAACGTGAATGAAGTTGTTGATGCGTTCTTGATGCAGTCGCATATGTGAATTTAATTCACTCCGCAATTGCGGTTGCAAAGGCGACCGCATCAGCAATATTTGCGAACTGCAATTTAAATCATTATTTACATTACAATCAAACAGTGCATATGGTTTAAATCCAATCTATAACCCAAACACAAGATAACATTCACATACCATGGCTTCGAGATATCGAAGTCGTTCCCTGCACATTTCCTCTCTAGCCTGCAAATCAAACAGCAAATTTCAGTACCCACCAAACCTTTATTCAATTTTTTGGAATTTAACAAAATGGGTGGAGTTTTTAATGATGAAATGAAGCACCCATTTTCCAATTATGAGGGGAAATTCAACAAACACATAGAGAGCATTGTTTGGAGTGAAAGAGAATTACGAGTTGGAGATCGTTGTAGAGAGGCTTGGAGATGAGAGATCCATCAGGAGCCAAGCAGTGGCGCTCTAGCTGATCGACGACGTGTGCTACATCGGCGGGGAGGTTTTGGCTGTGCAAACCCTTAACCATTGATGGAAACGGTGTCGTATTGGTTATTAGGATCAGAATGATGGTTTCAGTGTTGGTTGGTGGCTTCGAAGATGAAGAGAATTGGAGTGGAAGTTTGAGGATTTCAATTCTAAAACTACGAAAATCATAAAAAGTTTGAAAAATTAAGCATTAATTTGTCAAGTAGTAACAGAAAATTCCCTCCTTTTTCGTTCCTATTTTTTCAAAAAAATATTCCGAAATTTTCTGTTAGAGTTTAATAAAGGTTTGTATTAAGGTTTCAATTTAATTTCTTTTCTAATATACCCTATTACCCTTACCTTTAGTTTTTCAAAAAATTTCAAAACTATTCGGTTAATAATTTAGGAGCAATGTTATTCTTACACCTATATAATGTTATTTTTACACCTATATTATACACAAATATTTACACCAAATATTGTTCACCGTATTTATATGGTGAACAGTGTTTTTTAAAATAAAATAATAATATTTATAAAAAATATTTTTTATTTTCAAAATTACAGACGACACTGTTCATGTACGGACGTACATTAACTAACTTTATTACTCAGGGGCGGAGCCAAGGCCCAGCTAGCCCGGACAAGCGCCGGGGCTCAACCCCTATTTTCTCTGTACTCCCGCAATTTAATAGTCAATTTTTAGACAAAATCAGGGGCAAAATTAGAGGCAAAATTAATAAAAATAGGGTGTGAAAATTAAAACTTATGAATAATCAATGGTGTGAAGTTTTTGCCCAGGCTGCATAAAATTCCTGGCTCCGCCACTGTTATTACTGCATTAACTAAGTACACTACATTAACCAAGTTTGATGACTGCTAAAAATTATTTTTAATATACCTGGATGTTGCATTAACCAACTTCATCACTGCATTAACCAAGTTTGGTGACGGTTAAAAATTATTTTAATACCTGGATGTTGCATTAACCAACCTCATTACTGCATTAACCAAGTTCTTACACTGCATTAACCGAACTTGAGTAATGTTATTCTTACACCCATGAACAGTACTTTACAGTAGTCACCAAATTTGGTTAATGCAATGTAAAAGCTTGGTTAATGCAGTAATGAAGTTGGTTAATGCAACATCCAGGTATTAAAAATAATTTTTAGCAGTCATTAAACTTGGTTAATACAGTGTAAAAACTTGGTTAATGAAGTTGGTTAATACACGTCCGTACATTAGGGGTGTTCATTGGTTCGGGTAAATCCGAACTAAACCGGAATCCAAACCAATCCATAGTGTTTGGGTTGGACATTTTTTTAGTTCGGGCAAGAACCGAACCAATGAAATCCAATGGTAATTGGTTCAGAAATCGGATTTTCAATTTTCTACCTGCAAGCCCAACCCAAACCAATCATGATTAATAATCATAAAAATTACTATCAAGCACTCAAGTTCAAGAAGAAAAAAGTGAAATATTGTATGTGACAAGTTATTATATTTTAATTTGTTATTAGAAAATTGTTAGTGTGGTGTGGTAAATGAGTATAGAGTTATGAAACACATTCATTATCATACTAACTCAAGTGACTAATTATAGATTCAAAAGCTTTTAGGTTAAATATTTTTCTTGTTAGATATTTTTGAATCTATTAGAGAAAAATTGTTTGTCTAATATTTACGATTAAACACTATTAATACTATTTTTTTATATTATCATGAAAAAATTAATTTTCAAATAAGTTATTTTTTCAAATATTTTTTGTATTTTTTATCTACCCGATCAATCCAACCCAAACCAACTCATTGTTTCTCGGTTTGGTTTGGCTTGGGCTTTATCGCACAAAAATTCAAATCCAATCCATAGAATTTTAATCGGTTCGGGTATCGGATTCTCTCAAAACTGGACCAAACCGGCCCGCAAACATCCCTACCGTACATGAACAGTACCGTCCTTAATTTTAAAAATAAAAATAAATATTATTATTTTATTTTAAAAAACACTGTTCACCGTATAAATACGATGAACAGTGTTTGGTGTAAGTATTGGTGTATAATATGGGTATAAGAATAGCATTACTCATAATTTAGTGTTAACTTTTAACTTTAAGATTATGGTATGTTATTTTATTAAAAAGTCTCATTCCATAGCATATTTCAAATTGAATAGAAAAAAATGGATAATAAAATGAAATGAATTCATCATATATTTCATTTTATCCAATATTTACAACTTCAAAAATGAAATCTTACTAGTTATCATTATCACTTCGTTCTCTATTTTATGTCAAGAATTCAAACATACTTTAAGATTATGTTTGGATTGATAGAATGGAATAGAGTCGAATGAAATGGAATATAAATATCACTCCATTATTTTGGTCATTTTATTAAAAATATCACATTCTATCACATACCCCAAATTAAATTGAACAAAAAATGAGGGATCGAATGAAATGGAATGGAATAGATTTCATCATGTTTCATTCAATTCCATTCATTATTTGCAAATACAAACAATGGAATCTAATTATTTATCACTCTATTCCATTTCATTTCATCTCATACCACCAAATCCAAACATACCTTAATGGTCTATTTGAGAGTTGGTTTTTGGAAGGATTTGGAGGGGAAGGGTTTAGAGGATTGCGTCTTTAAATGTGTTTGATATTATTAAAAAGTTCAAAAACAATATGATTTTATATGTTAATTTAGCATATTATTTTTTAAAGTTTTTAAAAATGTCAAACACATTTCAAGATATAAACGCAATCCTTTGAAGACTTTCCCTTCAAAACCCTACAGAAACTAATTTCTTGGACCAGATGATTTTTAGTGTTATGAATAAAAATAAATCTTCATAAATCTCTCAACCAAAATATTTCAATTATTTCCACTAAATCCTTCCCTTTTGTCATCCCAAAAAAGAGCAGTGACGTAATTTGTTACTCCTTTACCTTCTATTTCTGTATAAACTCATTTATCAAATCAATTTTAAGCTGATAGAACTGGTACCAAAATAGATAGATAATTGAATAACCACTATTTTTATTGAGTTAACCCTTGAGGAAAACAGTCTCATAGAGATATACATTCATAAATGTATGAGAAAGCAACCCAACAGTAAAAAATGAAAGAAGTATGAGAACACGGTTTTGCCAAGGATTACGAGAACCTTCGAACACTCCCTTTCCAAATTCCACAAATAATTTCTAAGATGTCTCCCCATGTTCAATATCTTCTCATTATATATTTTTCCACTCCCCAAAATGTACCTGCCTCATAACTCCTATAATGTAGTTGCCCCATAACTGAGTAATTCCCACTAATTTCCTATAACTGATATAATCAGTTCTGCCATTTTCTCTTGGCAGGGCCAGTCCTGGGTCAGGGCAACCAGGTACATAGCCCAGGGCCTCATAAAAAATGGGGCCTCAAAAATTTGGAGGGTGGGCTTAGTAATATGATAAGTGGTTTTATATATATTATTTGTTGAAAGGAATTGCAACATTACAGTGTTGTCCCAACGGTTGTTTTAGTCTCACTTCTACCATAAAGTCGTATGTTCGATTCTTCAATTTAAGGCATGTGTAATATTTTTGTTGTTCTTACAACATGATTTCATCATTTCATGAAGAGTTAATGGTATAATTATTACCATATTCTAGACTTAATTATTATCATACAATATAATAAAGCAAGATGAGTTTTTTTGGCAAGTTTGCCAAGTGTCATCTTCTTAGAAGCTTTACCATTTTAAAACTTCCTATTAATAGTAATCTTATTATAATTAATTTTAATTATTTTATTATTATTTAATTAATTATTTTACTAATTTCTAACCATCTTACTAAAATTAATTTTTATTCTAAATTTAAATTCTCAATATAATAAATACACATAAAGGGGAATTAAATTGTTGACTTTTAGTAATTCTCAAATTTATATTTATATGTAAATTATTTTAAATAATTTAATAGAATAATTTTTTTATATTTTTCAAAAGATTTAATTATAATTATTTAAATTGTAACTTCTCTTTATAATTAGTTTTTTTTATTAATTTAATGTAATATAACTTTTTAAATTTTTGGATTTATTTTCAGAGATGTATAATATAATTATATCGATAATATTGATCAATTTTTTAATTAATTTAATATAATCTAACTATTTATATTTTTTGACTTATTTTTAGAAATGTATAATATAATTATAATTATAATATTGATTATGATTTTTAGAAAGATCTCTTTTTTAATATTGAATAACTTCTCTTTTATGAATTTTCAATATTCAACCGTACCTTCTCCTTTCTCAATATTCAATTTTATAACTTCTCTTTTATGTGAATTCAATTTTTTAATTATGATTATTAAATTGTAATTGTAATATTTGAAATTTGTAATTATTATTTGTAATCAATTTTATATCTCGACTTTGAAAACATATAAACCATTTCAAATGATAGCAGTGCACCGATTCAACTCTCTCATCTATTAGGCATTGAGAACAAAAACGACGACCTTCCTCTTTCCCTTTAAATTGTTATTCTCAATGCAACACTTCCAATTCACTTCGAATTCCCAGACATCTAATCATTTTTTCAATTCATTTTTTCATGAAAGTTAATTTATTGATTTCTTATTTGCCGAAAGACACTACGATGTTAACGACCTCCACGTGAACCCCACAGTCAGATTTCCGCCTCTGCAAATCAATGTCGCCAACACCGACCTCCACGTGAACCCTACAGTCGGATTTCCCTCTGTTTGTAGGCACCTGCTGCATCCATCAAGTTCGAAGTAGACCACATCGAAAATGCTCAGCGATTCCACTTCTATGCAAAGCTGCAGATCTGACGGTACACCCTCTTTTTGCTCGATCTCTAATTTTTAACTGTGTTTGTTGGGCCTGTTGGAGTTGAAAATTGAGATGGAGGTGATCATTGAGTGATAGTCTCCCCATCTTTATGATTCTAGCTGTATGATTTTCTAAATTATGGATATAATATTTGTCAGCATCCTACTTATAAATTTTTGTTTGTTTTCTATTAAAACATAATTGTGAGGTTGTGCATTTTCGTTTGAATAAAAAATTTTCCTGTTGAAATATAATATACAATTTTATATTCTATTCTTTGCTCACTATGGATGCTGACCTGCAACTTGAGAAAAATGTTTTGTTGTCTTTTAAGCCGGCGAAAAAGTGAAAGCCAAGATTATGAAAAATCTTTGTTGCCTTTGGATCCAATCGATACCCGTTTGCTGAGGAACTTGGAAAACAAGCTCAAATAATTATGGAGGTATGCATATCGATTGTTATTTCTATTGAGGAAAAGATATTGCTTGAAAATACTAATAATCAATATAGTTGCTTACTGGTAGAATTATCTTTTTAGTTTATTGTTAGTTCTACTTATTCAAAGGGGAATAAGAAAATTATTCAAATTGATTCAATATAGAATGTTTTTGTTGGTTGGTTTCAGGACTTGAGATATTGGATTTTCCTTGCAATCAGTTTTTGCTTCTAGGACAATGAAGTTGGCAAAAAATCCTGTGAAGAAAAGCTCATTGAAATTCTAATTAGGCTATACTTGTGTCCCAAGATATGTTTCACCGAGTTATGGAAATGGAAAAAATAGGAAGATTGAAAGACAATCATGCCTCGAAATTAACCTTCTACTAAGATTTACATTTTTTTGGATTTTCAATTTCACCATTTATGTTTTCAATTTTGGACTATTATAGTTTTCTTTCATATTCTGGTGATGTTTTTTGCTACTTTCTAGGCGTTGGCGGATGGTTTTCCGGGTAATTGTGGAGCTATTATGATATTTTGATTTAGTGCAGACGTATGTTGGACTAGATCAAAGAATTGTTGTTGCAACAGGTTTATATTTGTTCCTAAACTACAGAATTTGACAAATCAGTCTTCGGACACAACAGCCAGGATACAGTATATCTTTAACACTTTTGTTCATTCATCATAGTATTTCCATTCTATCATAGGAATAGTTGTGATTGATAGTGTATTTTGTGTGTATATTGTAACACCCCAATTCTACCCAAAGCATTTAGGCAAGAAAATATCAGAGTATTTAAAATTTCATACAACACAATTAGGATGTTACACTAAGTAACCAAACAAACACCTAGAAAACAAACGGACATCAGCGATGTCAAAAGCATACAACACCTGCCAATAAAACGATACATAACACACGGAAGATATGAACATATATATATATATACGTATAGCTCTCACTATCAAAGAGGAGTTTTCCAAAATAAAGTGTTTACAATACACATCAACACATTATCACATATACATGTTCAAAGAGTCATATATAAATAAATAACAACAGACTCCCGACTCCCCGGTGTTACGTATCAGAGCGACCGACAAGATCAACTGGAGAACTACCTCTTCCAAAAGACTCCCAAAGCGGCTAATCTGCAGGATGCCACTCAAGCATCAAATCAGCAGAAGGGTGAGAATATAATTCATAATGAAAGCATGACAATTATAGTAATGCCAACAAGTATCATCAAGAATCATACAACAAAGTAATCCACTCATTTAACCACAATTAATATATAAGTAATGTGACACATGAATGATAACATAATTATAAAGACAGACAATGATGAATGAGACTCAACTATGCATATGCATGTGGTACCAAATCCGGAGTAAAACTCCCTTGTCATTATGACAAATACACCTTTGCCGAGCATTATGCTGGGACTTCTTTCCCTAAGGAAAATACACCTTTGTCGAGCATCAAGCTACGACTAAACGTCATCGAGCATTTAGCCCCCACTGATGACCTCTTGCCACTAGGGCAAATACACCTTTTTACCGAGCATTAAGCCCCCACTGGTAATAATTGCCAATACAGGCCACCTGCTAATAGCATTCCGCCATTAACGTAATGAAATGTTATGCTGTGCAAATATATGACTCTATTACACGACAACAACATCATCAACAATATAACACGGTCACATACCCACGTTACACCGTTTATATTCTATCCAAAAGGATACATCACCAATTAATAACATCGTTATCAATTACATCACACCATAATTACCACACAGGCATTAATAAGCATACAGCACACATTCACCGTCAAAACATACTAGCCACATCGGCATAAATGATCGCATAATTGCATCACATCAAATTAATATTGGACATTGGCCCACAACTCCATCAATACATCATTCTCATAACAACAATTACTTGCCATAAGGCCACACATCATGTTAACAACAAACAACCAAACATCGTCACATATCAAGAATGAACATTCATTAATACATAACACATATGAACATGATCTCATGTTATCGATAATTAATCACATACCTCGTATCAATACGATAACATTCACACAACACATCATCATGATTTATCATGCACTAGTTCACAAAACCATTTATGAAAATCAACCAACCACTACTACATCCTACATCATCAACAATTGCAACCAAGCACTATGATTATTTACCAATCATATTGCGTATATAAACAATTATGTGTTTTCATCAACAACCCTCATAACCAATTAATAACAAGCTAACCAAGCCTACACTATCATATAGAACATCCAACTAGATTCCTAACACTTCGAACGGCGTACGAAACGGAGCTACGGATCAAAAGTTACAAGGTTTCAAGGTTTGGTTAATTGAACATACTACACAACTCATCACTTGTTCCTAATAAAAATAATGGAATACTTCATCCTATGAATCATTTAATTAAATAATAGTATAGTTCATTGCGTTAGCTTTCCAACGCTTCGAACGGCGACAAAATCGGAGTTACGGTTCAGGAGTTACGAAGTTTCGAAGTTTTGGAAAAACAGAAAATGCTGTTGGCCGCTCAGCGGGCTGCTTTAGGCCGCTAAGCGGAAATTCCAGAAACGGACCAACGAAAACTCCGCTCAGCGGGCCTGAGGCCGCTTAGCGGACCTGAGAAAAACCAGAAAAAACCCAGCACGAACAGAACTGTCTCAAGCCCCTTATACCCACCAAAACCACTCCAAAACATCATCATAACACCAATACAACACATACAAACCATAGAAACAACCTAACATCAAACTTTTCATGGTTGATTCATCAATCTATCTCAAAACCTAACATTTTATCCAAACTCAATCAAGCCATAGAAATGGAAAAGAAACATGATCAATCACCATAACACAACAAGGATATCATTTAATCATCATACAATCATTCTCAAACAAAGTTAAATCAAACAAAGACCACACAAGAAAATTGTGGAAATTGGAACAAGAAGAACAAGAACAAGAACAAGACTATAAGAATCATACATCCAAGATAAATTAGATTCACCCCCTTACCTTGCTATAGCAACGATCGGAACTCGAATCGGTCGAGAATCCACCAATCTACACTTTTTCCTTCTCTTTTCCTTCTTCTCCTTTCTCTCTTCTCTTTCTTTCTCTTCTTTTTCTTTCCATCCTTTTTCCTTTCTTTGTTTTCTTTATAAAGAAAATATCTTCCTCGCGGAAATGACCAAAATGCCCCTACGCTCAAATATCGTTCAAACGCCCCAAAACGCGGAATATTACCTTACTAATATTTCCGGTACCAAAAATATGAAAACCTTCAATTAAATATTAGTCCGCCATCCCGAACTAATACCGACTGAAACAACTCCAAAAACGGTACAATTCCAATAAACGTCACAAACGTCCAAATCAAGTATATACTTATTTTCCGGGCGTTACAACTCTCCCCCACTTAGAAGATTTCCGTCCTCGGAAATATCCCAAACACAAACGAACTTGGATACGCTCTCGCCTCCGACTAACCAACTATCAAGCCACGAAAGCAACGACACAATCAGCACCAACAACGAACCACTCTAGCTAAAAGCAAAACAACCAAAACACAACAACGACAACGAGATGCAATGCCCATACAATGCACTCACCGACTAACACCAAAACACAAGAAAATAACCAAGACACAGACAACAACCCGGTCGCACAACATCCAAACAACCATGTCCAGACATAGCAGTCAAACATGTAACCAAAACACCTGGTGGTCTTATAATTCCTACCACATCCACTGTCCATAATTTGAACTCTAACAATTCATACACACACGAACCGCGTCATTTCACGCTTCCGATGCGCACTCTGATTTCCCACAACAAACAGATTTACCAATTTCATAACCAACTTCCAAATCCTTCTAGTACTCACCAGAAACTCATTGTTCTCTCTTATCATACTCAACCTCTTAATATGCTGTGTCAGCTTGCACACCAGACAAAAGTCTTTGTATTATCCAATTCAAAGGTAAAAAGCTAATCCAAACACATCCTTGTTTCACAACACAAGCCCTCATAGATCCTTAAGTGACCAAATCGCCTCACAATCACTCAACGTCCTCGGCAAACCAGAAACAAAATCCATAGAAACGCTATTCCACTTCTACTCAGGAATGGATAACAGTTACATGAAACCAGACGACTCCTGACAAGTCAATCACAATTAAACAAATCCCTTCATATCCTTCTTCATTACCTTGCCACTAAAAATGACCTTCTCAAATCTTGATATATCTTAGTACGTCAGGATGAATACTCAAATCACTACGACGCACTTCATCCAAAGTCCTCTTTTCAAATCCGAACATTAGGAATACAACCTTGATCATGACATCCCATGACATTGCTCTTATCAATCCGAAGATCACCATCTTTACCTTTGACCAATAAATGTCATCTTATCAACCCATTCAAATCCGATTTCTGACCTTTTCTAATCTCATCAAGAATACCATAAGTAAGCTTTCACATATAAAGCTCAACACTTGAAGAATTCGCTTCACAAACCAAACTCAAATCTCACAACTGTTTCAACAATCACAATACTCGATCCGAATAATTAGTGCCTTCAAATTTCCCAAACATAAATAACAACTGCCAACTCTAAATCTTGTGACAGATAAATCCTTCCAAAAATCTTAACTTGCATAAAAGCATAAACCACCACTTACCCCTTTCTGCATTAGAACTTCTTGCAAACCCAACAAAGAAACATCCCAAAACACCACAAACAGTTCTAACAGATCCGGCAAAATCAAAATAGTAACGATAGTCAACCTCCTCTTAAACCCTTGAACATTCACTTCACTCAACCAAAAACTCACATAAGGAAACTTAGCAAACAACTTCCTCTTCCCAACACGGACAAAACAATTCTCAAGTACTTAGCATGATCATCTTCACACTGATGATACCCATACCTCGAATCAAACTTGCAAAACAAACAAGCTCCAACCAACTTGATCCGTCAAAACATTAATCCTCGAAAGTGAATACTTTTCCTTAATTGTCACTTTTCTCCATTGTCTAAAATCGACACAAAGCCTCGTAGAACCTTCCTTCTTAACCAACAAAACACATGCACCCTACGGCGACACACTTGAACGAACAAACCTCTTCTCAAGAAAATCCTTAAGTTGACTCCTCAACTCTTTCAACTCAAAAGATGGCATCCGATACGGAACCCTCGACACAACAATATTTCTAGGAACTAAATCCGTCAAAACAGAACTCCAAGACAAAATTCCTCTTTTCGACGATGAATCAATGAAACCTTCAAGAAACACTTATACAAATGCGCAACTATCCGCAATTCCCACAATTGCTCTTTCTCAAGGACATCCAAAGTCGTCGACAACATAAACAACGTCGTACCACCTTGCACCGACTCATTCACTTCCAATATTATCAAACTAGCCAGATAAGCCTATCACATCCAATACGATTCCGTCTACTATCAACAAGAGATTAAGGGTGATCAAGTCCTCAATTTGTCAATAGGTAGCCGACAATCATAATAGAGTATAAACTATCAGTACTAACATTAATAATATTCTTTTCCAACTTTTGCTCATAGCACAGAAGCACTATGATTCCATAATTTATAAATCTCTCAAGATCATTTGAACCAGCTAACACCGACGTCCGGTAGCTACGTACCAAAACACTTCTAACAAATCCTAAGAATAAAATTCCCGAGATCCTACTCAACTCTTCATACTCTTAATTCTCACTCGAGTTCCAAAACGTTTCTAACAACGTCAACTCACACAAGGCTACTCAAACAACAACTTCATAGTCCATCAGTAGCGTTAGAGCATCACAACTTTCTAAATTCCATTCTTTAGAATTAACCAACATCTACTCCGTGACACTCCAACTCGATTAACAACTGAAGTCTTAAGTCCAAGTCTCCTTCACTTCAGAAAACAACAAATTCCAACAACACTAGTACTGCTGCCCTCAGTAGCATACTAACATCTTGCAACTGAAACATATCCGAGAAGCATATGTTCTCCCCCACTTAGCTTCAAACCATACCTGCATACATCCGACTAGAGGCACAACAAGTACTGACAGTGCTCCACACACTTATCACGTACTGAGGAATTAAACAACATTAGACAACACTGGCCGGACAGACCGACCTGCTCTGATACCACTAATGTAACACCCCAATTCTACCCAAAGCATTTAGGCAAGAAAATATCAGAGTATTTAAAATTTCATACAACACAATTAGGATGTTACACTAAGTAACCAAACAAACACCTAGAAAACAAACGGACATCAGCGATGTCAAAAGCATACAACACCTGCCAATAAAACGATACATAACACACGGAAGATATGAACATATATATATATATACGTATAGCTCTCACTATCAAAGAGGAGTTTTCCAAAATAAAGTGTTTACAATACACATCAACACATTATCACATATACATGTTCAAAGAGTCATATATAAATAAATAACAACAGACTCCCGACTCCCCGGTGTTACGTATCAGAGCGACCGACAAGATCAACTGGAGAACTACCTCTTCCAAAAGACTCCCAAAGCGGCTAATCTGCAGGATGCCACTCAAGCATCAAATCAGCAGAAGGGTGAGAATATAATTCATAATGAAAGCATGACAATTATAGTAATGCCAACAAGTATCATCAAGAATCATACAACAAAGTAATCCACTCATTTAACCACAATTAATATATAAGTAATGTGACACATGAATGATAACATAATTATAAAGACAGACAATGATGAATGAGACTCAACTATGCATATGCATGTGGTACCAAATCCGGAGTAAAACTCCCTTGTCATTATGACAAATACACCTTTGCCGAGCATTATGCTGGGACTTCTTTCCCTAAGGAAAATACACCTTTGTCGAGCATCAAGCTACGACTAAACGTCATCGAGCATTTAGCCCCCACTGATGACCTCTTGCCACTAGGGCAAATACACCTTTTTACCGAGCATTAAGCCCCCACTGGTAATAATTGCCAATACAGGCCACCTGCTAATAGCATTCCGCCATTAACGTAATGAAATGTTATGCTGTGCAAATATATGACTCTATTACACGACAACAACATCATCAACAATATAACACGGTCACATACCCACGTTACACCGTTTATATTCTATCCAAAAGGATACATCACCAATTAATAACATCGTTATCAATTACATCACACCATAATTACCACACAGGCATTAATAAGCATACAGCACACATTCACCGTCAAAACATACTAGCCACATCGGCATAAATGATCGCATAATTGCATCACATCAAATTAATATTGGACATTGGCCCACAACTCCATCAATACATCATTCTCATAACAACAATTACTTGCCATAAGGCCACACATCATGTTAACAACAAACAACCAAACATCGTCACATATCAAGAATGAACATTCATTAATACATAACACATATGAACATGATCTCATGTTATCGATAATTAATCACATACCTCGTATCAATACGATAACATTCACACAACACATCATCATGATTTATCATGCACTAGTTCACAAAACCATTTATGAAAATCAACCAACCACTACTACATCCTACATCATCAACAATTGCAACCAAGCACTATGATTATTTACCAATCATATTGCGTATATAAACAATTATGTGTTTTCATCAACAACCCTCATAACCAATTAATAACAAGCTAACCAAGCCTACACTATCATATAGAACATCCAACTAGATTCCTAACACTTCGAACGGCGTACGAAACGGAGCTACGGATCAAAAGTTACAAGGTTTCAAGGTTTGGTTAATTGAACATACTACACAACTCATCACTTGTTCCTAATAAAAATAATGGAATACTTCATCCTATGAATCATTTAATTAAATAATAGTATAGTTCATTGCGTTAGCTTTCCAACGCTTCGAACGGCGACAAAATCGGAGTTACGGTTCAGGAGTTACGAAGTTTCGAAGTTTTGGAAAAACAGAAAATGCTGTTGGCCGCTCAGCGGGCTGCTTTAGGCCGCTAAGCGGAAATTCCAGAAACGGACCAACGAAAACTCCGCTCAGCGGGCCTGAGGCCGCTTAGCGGACCTGAGAAAAACCAGAAAAAACCCAGCACGAACAGAACTGTCTCAAGCCCCTTATACCCACCAAAACCACTCCAAAACATCATCATAACACCAATACAACACATACAAACCATAGAAACAACCTAACATCAAACTTTTCATGGTTGATTCATCAATCTATCTCAAAACCTAACATTTTATCCAAACTCAATCAAGCCATAGAAATGGAAAAGAAACATGATCAATCACCATAACACAACAAGGATATCATTTAATCATCATACAATCATTCTCAAACAAAGTTAAATCAAACAAAGACCACACAAGAAAATTGTGGAAATTGGAACAAGAAGAACAAGAACAAGAACAAGACTATAAGAATCATACATCCAAGATAAATTAGATTCACCCCCTTACCTTGCTATAGCAACGATCGGAACTCGAATCGGTCGAGAATCCACCAATCTACACTTTTTCCTTCTCTTTTCCTTCTTCTCCTTTCTCTCTTCTCTTTCTTTCTCTTCTTTTTCTTTCCATCCTTTTTCCTTTCTTTGTTTTCTTTATAAAGAAAATATCTTCCTCGCGGAAATGACCAAAATGCCCCTACGCTCAAATATCGTTCAAACGCCCCAAAACGCGGAATATTACCTTACTAATATTTCCGGTACCAAAAATATGAAAACCTTCAATTAAATATTAGTCCGCCATCCCGAACTAATACCGACTGAAACAACTCCAAAAACGGTACAATTCCAATAAACGTCACAAACGTCCAAATCAAGTATATACTTATTTTCCGGGCGTTACATATATTTCCATTCTATCAGAGTAATTGTGATTGATAGTGTATAGTGTGTATAAATATTATCAACTTTGTCTCTTGATTTGATTGATTTGAGTTTATTGCTATATAATTATGGAAAATATATATCCTGAATATTTGTTTCATCAAATAAAGTTCAATAGCTTATATCTAATATTCTCTATATAGTTCAACAACTAAGAAGGTGTTTTGAATTTATTTTGTTAATGTCCAAATATATGTATGTTATTATAAAATGGAACGACCTTTATGTTGTTTTTGTTTGAATATCAAAGGATCGACATTTTTTTAAATACTTTCAAGTTTCTGTCTGATTTGTGTATATAATCATACCATATTTGAAATCAATTTTTTTTTACTAATGTTCTTTTTCAAATTCTTATAAGTTGATTTTTTGGATAGGTTACTTTATTAGATCAAATCTAACTGATATAAACATTTAAAATAAAAATATTATAAATATTATAATTCTTAATTAGTTAAAATTTGGTATTATAATTTGACTACAATTATATTCTACAAAATATGACATTAAAATGATATGTCATTTGAAATTTTTATATATAAATAATTTTAATTACTATTGCAAAATTTATTAAAAATACACTTTATAATTATAAATATTTTTGTCTTTCATATTTAACTTAGAAAATATTTAACCGTGTCTTGCACGGGTACTAAGTACTAGTATCCCTTAATATCCCTTTTAATTTTATTCTTTTTTAAATATATATTTTAGATATACTAATATTATATAGTTTAATATTTAAATATTTATTATATGTTCATTTTATTTTATTATTAAATTTTGTGATAAAATATATCACATTTAGTTTGATCTATTATTATTTTTACATAGAAATATATATATGGTTCAATTTTATTCCTATTACAATATTAAAACTTTAGCAAAATACTATTATTTTTATATTTAAAGGGATTGTGAATTAAATTATTAGATTTAAATTATTATATGATTAAATTTTAAATTATTTGCTCAATTAAATTAGGGGTTCATTTTTATTATTAGCCCCGGGCCTCTAAAAAGTCAAGACCGTTCCTGCCTCTTGTACACATTTTGTAGAAGAGGTCTAACAATACTCCCCCCAAAAGAGTCACCTTGTCCTCAAGGTGAAAGGACGTAAATTTTTCTTTGATGACATCAATTGATTCCCAAGTAGCTTCAAAGTCCGGAAGATCTTTCCATTGAATGAGGACTTCAATTGAACCTTGTGTTGTGTTGTGGATAGCCTTAACTTCCGCAGGGAATACTTGGAGTTCTAGATCCTCAAAAAGCATAGATGGAAGAGGTTGGGGTTAGGTTGTTGGGGATAAAGCCTTCTTCAACAAAGAGACATGAAAAACAGAGTGTATTTTGCTCTCTAGTGGTCAAACTAATTCAAACGCAATAGGGCCAATTTGTTTGATTATCTGATAGGGACCATAGAAGCGAGGGCTCAATTTCTCATTTATTTTCTTGGCAAGTGATTTCAACTGGTATGGCTGCAATTTCAAATAGACCCAATCAACTATGGATAAAGTATCTGAATGTCTAAATTGATGCACATAAGTCTTCATCTGAGCCTGAGCCTTTAATAAAAAAAATTTAAATCATGAAGAAGGGGATCCCTTTCTTGAGTCATAACATTAACTTCTTCCACCAAGGATAGAATGATAGTCCCTTTCACCAAATGTGGAGGTTCTAGTCCGTACAAAACTTTGAAAGGTGTCAACTTAAAAGAATTATTGTAATTGGTATTGAACTAGAATTATGCCCAACCTAACCATTTAGGCCATTGGTTTGGTCTTGTTCTCCTGAGGCAGCCTAAGTAAGTTTCTAAACATTTGTTAATCACCTCGGATTGCCCATATGTTTGAGGACGATATACAGAACTAGGTTTTAGCTTTGTTCCAGCCATCTTGAATAACTCCGAGCATAAATGACTAAGGAAAACTTTATCTCTATTCGATACAATGCTTGATGGAAATCCATGCAATTTTACCACTTCCTCAGTTACATCCTTAGCAGTGAATGGATGATTAAGAGAGATGAAATAGGCATACTTTGTTAAACGATCTATAAAAACTGAAATTGCATTCTTACCTTGTGTCTTAGGTAATCCCTCTATGAAATCCATAGAGATGTCAGCCCAAACTTGCGTAGGTATCAGTAATGGCTGCAACATCCCAGCGGAGATAAAATTTGGTATTTATTCTATAGATAAACCTCTCAAGTGGCTACAAATTGTTGAATATCCTTTATCATCCCCTCCTAATAAATAATGATTGAAATGCATTTGTAGGTTCTAAAGAAACCAGAAAGTTCCCCCACTACTGAATTATGGAACTCCTGTAACAACTATAAAATCCTAGAGGAATTTTTAGCTAACACCAACCTCCCTTTATAGAAAAACTTTTGATCCTTGAAAATATACCCTAGATAAGAGTTAGCATCCCTCAACAATCTTGAATGATGCCTAATAACTTCGGATCTTTTTGGATTTCGGCCTCCCATTCTTCCAGCTCATCAAAGTGTATAGTGGAAAGAGTTGCATAAGTCATTCTCCAGAATAAAGCGTCAACCATTGTATTTTGATATCCTGGTTTGTATTGAATTTTAAAATCCATTCTCATCAATTTTGAGGTCCACTTAAACTACTCCTCTCCCAAAAAATCGTTGATCCAAAAAAATTTAAGACTTTTTTATTAGTAAGGATGGTGAAATGCCTCCCCAATAAATAATGTCTCCATTTTTGCACAACTATGACAATTTCCATCAATTCCCTCTTATAAACTGACTTGGATTTTGCCATTTTTGACAAAGTTTGACTATGGAAAGCCATTGGTTGGCCATCTTGTAACAAAACAACATCGAGTCCTCGATTGGAAGTATTCGTTTCTATGGTAAAAACTTTAGAAAAATCTAGGACAAATAAAATAGGCAATTTAGCCATCACATGTTTTAGTTGATCAAAAGAAGTTTATGCATCTTGATTCTAGTGAAACTGTCTTTGTTCAATAGTTGATTCAATGGTGTGGCCATTTTGCCATAATTCTGCATGAACCTTATATAATATTCGATCAATCCCGAAAAATCTCTTAAAGCTTTATGATCTTTGGGAATTGGCCACTCCATCATAACTGCAACTTTTTGGGGTATGTCGATACTCCTTCTCTAGATATAATATGGCCAAGATAATCTAATTGAGATTGCCCAAAACTACATTTTTTTTCAAATTAGCAAATAATTTTTGCTCTTGTAATAATGCTAAAATTTCCTGTAAGTGCTTCTGATGTTCCTCCACATTCTTACTGTAGATTAGTATGTCATCAAAGAAAACCAAGACAAATTTTCTTAAGTATGGTCTAAGCATTTCATTCATGAGGGATTGAAAAGGAGAAGTGGCATTGGTGAGTCTGAATGGCAGCACAACAAACTCATAATGTCTTTAATGGGTTCTAAAGGTAGTCTTGGGAATGTCTTCCTCCTTCATTCTTATTAGATGGTACCCGGTCTCAAAACCAATTTAGAAAAAAATTTGGCTCCAATAATAGGAATGGGAAATTTATCAGGCACGGTAACTTTATTTAAAGCTCTATAATCAACACAAAATTGCCATCCCCCGTCTTTCTTTTTAACTAAGATTATAGGGCTTGAATAAGGGCTTACACTTGGCCTAATGACTTCAAACTTAAGCATATCATCCACTAACCTTTCAAGATCATTTTTCTGGCAGTGTGGGTACCTGTAAGGCCTGATATTTGGAATATTGGCTCCTTCCTTGAGTACAATTGTGTGGTCATATCTCCTAGATGTTGGTAATCCTCGTGGATCTTGAAAAACTTCTTCGTAGTTGACTAGGATTTCTTCTAGCTACTGAGGTCGATTGTGGTTAATTTCTCCCCCTCCCTTCAAATGTTGACACTTCAAGAAGAACTTGTGGCCTACAACACGAATAGCTTTAAGGACAGATTGTTGCCCTTGTCAATTATGTTTCTCCTTTCGAAATATGGTACTTGCCATGAAGAGGAAATTTTATGATTAAATCCCCAAAGTTTACTCTAATTTCACCAAGGCTGGATAATCACTCCATTCCCAACACCACATCCACTCCTCCTAAGTCAAAAATAAATAAATCTTCTTGAAATTCCATTCCTTGCATAATTAACTTCAGTTTTGGGGCACATTCCTTCACATGGGATTTTCCTTCCATTTCCCACTTCAACATAATAAGGTGGGGTTTCTTCTACTAAATACTTTTCTTTTTTTACTAACATGGAGGAAATAAAATTATGAGATGCTCTGCAATCTATCAAGATCACAGCCTTTCTATTTTCCATGGTTCCCCATAGTTGAGTAGATTTTTTAGTAGTGAGGTCTGATATGCTATATAAGGAGAGTTGCACCATTTTCATTTCCAAGTCTTGTCTTTCTTCTTGAATCTCTTCCTCAGTTTATTCCTCCAAATCTCCCTCAAACAATAATACATGGAATTGCTTGTTAGCACATACATGTCCCGGACTAAAATTTTCACCACATTTGAAGTAAAGTCCTTTCCTTGAATTTTCTTGTAGTTCAGCATCTAATAATTTCCCGAAACCCCATACCTTGAAAGGATTATTTGGCCTTTGATTACTAGTTTCTCCCACTGAACTTCCGGTTGCCGATACAATTGAGGATTCATTTTTAGTCCCTGATTCCCATGTTGCAGTTCGGGTGTTACTGTAAGTTCGAAATGTTAATTTGTTACCTGAATTTGTACCCATATTTCCTTTGCTTAACAATCTGTTTTTCTCATCAACCCTTTGTGCATAATCCATTAATTTAGATAATCTGTCAATTGGATGAAGCTTTAGTTACGCCCTTATCACATCTTTGAGTCTATTCAAAAAAACTCTTTTAAATAAGATGGCTCTACACATTTCAGGGGCCCTGCATATAACTCAAATTGCTCCCTATATTCTTCCAATGTTCCTGTTCGTTTGAGACTCAACAACAATTCAAAGGAACTTTAGATCATTGAGGGTTGAAAATGTCTAAGTATGGCTGTTTTGATATCCTCCCATGTCGAGTTTGGTGAAGACACCTCCCACCATTGATACCATGCAAGTGCTTTACCCTCCATGGCCACCATCATTGCCTACAATCTCTTTGTTTCATACACCCGTTTTAGGTCAAAATAATGCTCGACGTAGCTCAACCAATTTTAAGCATCAATACCTTCAAAAATTAGAATTTCCAATTTTAGCCATCTTTCTTTGTGAGACCGTGGATGTCGGTGATTCTGCGACGCATCATCTTCATCGAATTGGACCTCGTGTTGTGATCCTGCTGGAATTTTGCGCCTCGTGTGATGAACAATTTCAAATATTTATGTCATTTGTTGTCTAACCTACATTCGTTCCACCTGGTCTTCTTCGTGTTGTTTCTCCATTGTTTCTTTCATTACTGACAACGCTTCAAATCCACGTTCTAACAGTTTCATTCGTGCCTTCATCTCACTTTTAATAACAACCATCAACGTAATAAGGACCGTAATGCTCTGATACCAGTTGATAGAACTAGTATGAAAAATAGATAGATAATTGAATAACCACTTGAAGGATAGAAAAACACTTAGAAAGGGGGGGGGGGGTTGAATAAGTGTAGCTTTAAAACTTGTAAGATAAAAACAATTTGCACAATGATTTTTATCCTGGTTCGTTGTTAACTAAACTACTCCAGTCCACCCCCTTGGAGTGATTTACCTCACCTGAGAATTTAATCCACTAATCACACAAGATTACAATGGTTTCCCACTTAGATAACCTCTAAGTCTTCTAGAGTATTCTGATCACAACCTGATCACTCTAGGAACAAACTGCTTAGATACCCTCTAAGACTTTCTAGAGTATACTGATCACAACCTGATCACTCTAGTTCTTACAAATTAATGTAAACAAATTCTTATAAGAGTTACAATGCTTCTTAATAAGCTATTATCACAACTGTGATTTTTCTCTTAAGTTTAAGCTTAATCTCACTAAGATATTACAACAGCAATGTAGTGAGGTTGAAGATGAAGTTTGAGAGCTTTTTGAATTTGACAGCGTTTCTGTAAGTTTGCACAAAGTGTTGTATTCAGCTTCTCTTCAGAACTTCTATTTATAGGCGTTTTGAGAAGATGACCGTTGGAAGCATTTAATGCTTTGCGTGATTCGTACAGCATTGCATTTAATGTTTCACTCTTTTGTCAACTACCTCGAGCCTTGCTTTCGCTGTGTCTACTGACATTGCCTTTAATAGCTTCTAACGTTCCTTTTGTCAGTCATCATAGCCTTCCATCTTGTACTTGCTTCTGATCTGATGTTTGTGTAAACAACGTTTGAATATCATCAGAGTCAAACAGCTTGGTGCAGAGCATCTTCTTGTCTTCTGACCTTGAAGTGCTTCTTAGCGTGATACCATGAGAACTTCAGTGCTTCTGCTTCTGATCTCAAGCTCTTCTGATGCTTCCATAGACCATGTTCTGATTCTGCTTGATCATCTTCTGATGTCTTGTCAGACCATGTTCTGATGTTGCATGCTGAACCTTCTGAGTCAGTGCTTCTTGCGCTGATTTTGTGCATACTCTTTATGTGATTCCTGAAATGGAAATTGCATAGAATTAGAGTACCACATTATCTCATACAAAATTCATATACATTGTTATCATCAAAACTAAGAATATTGATCAGAACAAATCTTGTTCTAACAATCTCCCCTTTTTTGATGATGACAAAAACATATATAAGTGATATGAATTTGCAATCAGAATATCAGACAGCTAAAGACAATTACACAGTTATAGCATAAGCATATAAACAGTGTGTGAATATGTCTCCCCCTGAGATTAACAATCTCCCTCTGAGATAATTAATCTCCCCCTGAAATTAATACTGGAAGAAAGTTATAAATAAAGGACTTCCCTGAGTATTTTCCATTTCAGTTGAGACGATCTCATATGCTTAGATCTTCAGAACATTCATAGCTTCTGCTTCTTGCTTCCAAAGGACAGCTTCAGAGCTTTGAATTTCATCTTCAATCATTGCATGCTAGATTGTATCAGAACATTGTTGAATGTACCAGAGCATCATCAGAGCATCTCTACATCCTGAAATGTTACAGAACAAACTAAACGATAAAAGTCAGAGCATGAATGAATCAGAACATAAAATATGTGTCAGAACATGTAGTATGTATCAGAGCATATACAATAATGTTTCAGAGCATATTAAGAACAAAAACATGCATCAGAACATATAAGGAATAAGAATGTGTTAGAGCATATTCTATCTTCAGAATATCAAAACATTCTTCCTTCTTGCTTCTGATCTTGAAGCTTCATAGCACTCAGCTTGCTTCAATTTCCATGAGCGTGTTTATATATAGAAAAGCTTTTCCTCATGTCTTTGCTTCTCATGTTGAGCTTTTTAGAATTTCTTCAATCCTGCAAAACACTCACAGACATAGAACTTGCAAATTCTGTTAGAAATATGGAGACTTACTCCCAACAACTGATAATATAAATCAGATCATTTATCACATTTTCTCCCCCTTTTTGTCATAACATCAAAAAACATAAAAGATTCAGATGAAAAACAGACAATATGAGAGAAAAGAAGATAGTTTTCATTGATTTCCAAAAGAAGATTATCAGAAGATACAAGGGAGATGCATAGAAAACAGATGCAAGAACAAAAGAAACAACTAAGACACAAAGGACTACGACGGGCCTAGCTTAGACATAATCTTGGCCAGCATGTCATGAATCCCAGCATTGCTCTCAGCCTGCTTCACCATGAATGAGCGAAACTCGTCATTGATATCATCTTACTTGTCCATGCGAGAAGCTAGATCAGCTTGATTCTTCTGAATAACCTCTAGAGTCTTCACCAGAAGAGAGGGTTCACCAGAAGAATCTTCACAACTTCTGTTCAGAGGGACAGCAATCTCAACAGCATCATCCATTGTAAGATCATCATTATGATTTTCCTCAGCAGGAATATACCCAGCAGGATGATCTTCAGCACCAGCTTCTTCCCTAGAAGCATCTTCTTCATACTCAGGAGCAGGAAGATCAGAATCTCCATTCTCAAGTGCTTGAAGAATGGCAGCAAGATTCCTTGGTGGAGTAGGACCTTCAACTTCTGGAATGACCATATTTGGGGACTTCTCAGAAGGATTCTCCCTCAGAAAGTCAAACAGCCACTTGAAGTCTCCAGTCAGAACCGGATACTTAGGTCTCCAAACAACAATATCTCTACAAGGATTGACTTCTGCAAGGTCATCAATGAACTCCTTCTCTTCAAGAACTCTCTTTTTTATGATGGGATGATAGTATACACCATCATCAACTTCTAGACGATATCCAGCATAACCAGGTGCAGCAGCCACTAGTCTCTTCTGGACTTTCATTACTTCAACCTGAAAATCCTGTCGAAAGCTTCTCCAAGGATTTCGAGTAGAAACATCATCAAGGTCGTTATAGAAGGCATCTCTCAAGAGGTCCAGCCTACAGACAAATTCATGTTTGAACAACTCAAGGAAGATATGAGGTTCAGGTTCAGGAGGGTTGAAGGTGAATTTGTAGTCTGGGTAAAGAAGGCAGTATGGGTTGGATTTTCTGGAAGGTAAGGGATGGGATAGAGAAGGTGTAGGTGTTGTGGTTGATGATGATGGGATATCTGTGGAGAGGTTTGATGAGGATGGGATATCAGAAGGTGTTGGGGGACAGACATTTAGTGGAATAGGGTTCAAAACAGGTGTAGAAAGAGATGGTTGGGAGGATTTGGAATGGTGAAGGTGTTGTGAGTTTCAGAAGGAGGAGGTTGGATACTGTTTGGAATGGGAAGAGAAGTTTGAGGTTCAGAAGAAGGAGGTTGGATAGAAGGTTGAGGTTCAGAAGAAGGAGGTTGGCATACTTGCCTGGGGAAATTACTAGTTCTTTCAGCACGGAAAGAATCCCTGATGCGCTGCTCTTGATATTCCTTGGAATTTGCTTTGACAGGATCAAAGGTGACCCTCTGCTTCTTGGCTTGCTTGGCTTCTTCTTCTTGAGCCTTTCTCTTCAGCCTTGCTTCTTTCTTCTTCTGATCCTTCTTCTGTAAGTCGGCCAGAGAAGGAAGAACTCTTCCACGTATCCATGCAGGATCAACAGAAGATTGTGCTCTAACAGAAGCTTCCAAATAAAGCTTAACAGCCTTATTAAGTTCTTCTTTGAACAAGGAAGCAAAGCCTTCAACTGGAATTCTTCTGGTCAGAATGTCTGGAAAGATTACTGGAACAGAAATTACTTGCTTAATGAGTTCCAACCTTTGTAGATCAAAACCATTAATAACATGCCCTTGAATGACACCAAAAAACTTGGACGTTCCAATAGTCCTAAGGGAATCCAGCAGGTCACTTTCAATCGGAATGTCAGAAATCATTCTGGCAAAGGGAACAACATTCCTTGGTAGGTGAGGAGACTTCTCACGTTCTGCATCTCTTGACTCTTCAATATACGTCTTCAAATTCTGAAAAAGAATATTGGAGATGTTGACTTCAATTCCTCTTCCAATGCAGAAGAGAGTATATTTATGATCCGGACTAATGTATGTTGAGGAAAACGATCTACTTCTATGATGGAGAGATCCGAGAATTATCTCAGCCCAAACTTGGTAGAATGGCCTCAACACGCCAGTTTGATGAGATGAAATACCAGTAGCATTAGATATTTGTCTCTCAACCTGTGCCCAACAAACTCTGCCAGGAAGAGGACCAGTAATTCCTTCTTCATCATTCAGATTATACAGCTTTCTAATCAACTTTTCAGTTATCACAACTTCATGCCCTAACACGAAGGAGATGATTGTAGTTGGAGTAACCGTTGCATGAGCCCAGAAGTCTTTCACTAATGCAGGATAAATTGGTCCAACCAATCTATCGAAGTAGTTTGACCAGCCTTATGCCATTGTAGTAGCTTTGTTGTTGAAACCATGTAACCTCAGATTTTCAAAATCTACCAAAGATTCACATAGAACTTCCATTTCTGAAGAAGGAATGGAACAGGTCTTCAATGGAGCGTAACCATGCTTGCTGAAAACAAGATGAGTAGAAGACATTTATGCTTGGCTTGAGGAACTAAACGAAGGATTCATGGTGAAAAACTGGGATTCGATTACGAACTAGGTTTTATGCAATGGAGAAGAAAGAGAGGGATGAATGAAGAGAGAGAAAGCAAAAAGATGAAATGAATGTGAAGATGGGTATATAAAAGGATGGAGAGAAAAAAATGCAATATGTTTTAAATGAAATGATTACAGAAAAACATGACATCAATTTGCATTTAATGAGATATGACGTTAGGAGAGATAAAGTGAGAAATTGACAAGATTTGCACAGTTACCTAGGGCGGCGTCTCCTCAACTGCACGCATGCTTGTCCAAAAATAGTGAACACGTGTTCGTTTTCTGGAAAACTGGTGACAGCTGTTTTACTTTAAAAGAAATTCTGAATCAACTTAGATAATGAAACGTTAGTAATAACAGAATCAGAACTTCTAATTGATCACTATCAAAACTTATTATAAAAACATAATCCCAATACATTTCAGAACTTAACCATACGTAAGAATTTCTCATCTTCTCATTCTGGGCATAAATCCATACTGATATTCTTCAGAATGAACTTAAACCTATCTTCAGCAAGGGGTTTTATAAAGATATCAGCCCATTGATGGTCTGTATCCACAAAGTTTAAAGAAAGAACACCCTTCTGAACATAGTCCCTAATGAAATGATGTTTAATCTCAATATGTTTAGCTTTGGAATGCAAGATAGGATTTTTTAGATAAACATATGGCAGAAGTATTGTCACAGAAGATAGGAATGTTACTCTCATATATTTGATAATCTTCTAGCTGACTCTTCATCCAGAGCATTTGTGTGCTACAACCAGCAGCAGCAACATATTCTGCCTCTGTTGTTGAGAGGGCAATGGTAGCTTGCTTCTTGCTGTACCAGGAGATTAGGTGACTTCCAAGGAATTGACAACTTCCAGAAGTACTTTTCCTTTCAATTCTATCTCCAGCATAGTCAGCATCACAAAATCCTACTAAGTTGTATTCTTTAGATCTTCTGTAGACTAAACCAACATTAGTAGTACCTTTCAGATACCTCAGAATTCTCTTAACAGCAATTAAGTGAGATTCTCTGGGATCTGATTGGAATCTAGCGCACAAACAAACACTGAATAAAATGTCAGGTCTAGAAGCAGTTAAATATAGAAGAGATCCAATCATACCTCTGTACAACTTCTGATCTACCTTCTTACTTACCTCATCCTTACCTAGGACACACGTTGGATGCATAGGAGTTTTGGCTTCTTTGCTTTCAGAAAGATTAAACTTCTTCAGAATTTCTTTCACATACTTCGTTTGATGAACATATGTTCCATCAGAGGTTTGATTGATTTGAATCCCAAGAAAATACTTGAGTTCACCCATCATACTCATTTCAAATTCAGCTTGCATAGACTTAGCAAACTCCTTTCCAAGTGTAGCATTAGATGTTCCAAAAATAATATCATCAACATAAATTTGAAAAATTAAAATGTCCTTCTTAGATGTTTTACAGAAGAGAGTCGTATCCACTTGTCCTCTAGTGAAACCATTGTTCAGAAGGAAAGAACATAATCTTTCATACCAAGCTCTAGGAGCTTGCTTCAACCCATACAATGATTTCTTTAGTTTGAAAACATGTTCTGGAGACTTGGAGTCTTCAAAACCAGGAGGTTGGTGGACATAGACTTCCTCATCTATATAGCCATTTAAGAAGGCACTCTTAACATCCATCTGATACAGAGTGATGTTATGTTGAGTGGCAAAAGAAATTAATAAGCGAATAGATTCTAACCTGGCCACTGGTGCAAAGGTTTCAGTATAGTCAATACCTTCTTGCTGACTATAACCCTGAGCCACCAGTCTGGCTTTGTTTCTTACCACTTCTCCCTTCTCACTTAGCTTGTTTCTGAAAACCCACTTTGTACCAATGATGTTGAATCCTTTTGGTCTAGGAACAAGATCCCATACATCATTCCTTGTAAACTGATTTAGTTCTTCTTGCATGGCAATTATCCAGTCTGGATCTTCTAGAGCTTGATCAACAGAAGTTGCCTCGATCAAAGAGACAAGACCTAATTGACATTCTGCATTGTTCTTAAGGAATGCTCTTGTTCTGATAGGATCATCTTTCTTTCCAAGAATCATATCTTATGAGTGAGCAGAGGTTAGTCTAAAAGATCTTCTGACTGTTGGCTCTTCAGAAATTCTGAGATTCTCTAAAGATGCAGCAACTTGATCTTCTGATTCTTTGCTTCTGAGATTTTCAGCTTCTGAAACTTTGCTTCTTGGTTCTTCAGCTTCTGATATATCAATATCTATATCTACAAAATTCTCAAACTGCTTTGGCTTTTCAAGACCAAGCTTATCATCAAATCTGATATTGATTGATTCTTCTACAACCAATGTTTCAGTATTGTATACTCTATAGCCTTTAGAGCGTTCAGAATATCCAATAAGGAAACATTTTTGTGCCTTAGAATTAATCTTACCAAGATGATCTTTAGTATTCAGAATGAAACAAACACATCCAAAAGGATGAAAATATGAAATGTTGGGCTTTCTGTTCTTCCACAATTCATAAGGAGTCTTATTTAGAATAGGTCTTATAGAGATTCTATTCTGAATATAACATGCAGTATTTATTGCTTCTGCCCAGAAGTGCTTAGCCATATTGGTTTCATTGATCATGGTTCTGGCCATTTCTTGTAGAGTCCTATTCTTTCGCTCTACAACTCCATTTTGCTGTGGAGTTCTAGGGCAAGATAAATCATGGACAATACCATTTTCTTTGAAGAACTCCTCAAAGAATTTGTTCTCAAATTCACCACCATGATCACTTCTGACCTTTATGATTTTGCACTCCTTCTCAGATTGAATCTGAGTGCAGAATTCAAAGAACACTGAATGAGACTCATCCTTGTGTTTTAAGAACTTTACCCATGTCTAGCGGCTATAATCATCTACGATGACTAATCCATATTTCTTCCCTCTGACAGATGCTGTTTTGACTGGTCCAAACAGATCAATGTGCAGAAGTTCTAACGGCCTAGAGGAAGAGACAACATTCTTAGATTTGAATGCATGTTTGGAGAACTTGCCCTTCTGACATGCTTCACAAAGAGCATCTGATTTGTATTTCATATTTGGGAGTCCTCTGACCAGATTTAGTTTGTTAACCTGAGAAATCTTTCTCAAACTAGCATGTCCTAATCTTCTGTGCCAGACCCATTGCTCTTCAGAAACAGACATAAGGCAAGTCACCTTCTGCTTCTCAAGATCAGAAAGATCAATCTTATAAATGTTGTTCTTTCTCTTGCCTGTAAATAGGATTGAGCCATCCTTCTAACTTACACCCTTGCAAGACTTTTGATTGAAGATTATGTCATAACCATTGTCACTTAATTGACTTATTGACAATAAGTTATGCGCTAATCCTTCTACAAGAAGTACATTAGTTATGGAAGGAGAGTTACCAATACTTATGGTTCCAGAGCCAATTATCTTGCCCTTCTGATCTCCTCCAAACTTGACTTCTCCACCAGACTTAAGCACCAGGTCTTGGAACATAGACCTTCTTCCCGTCATGTGTCGCGAGCACCCAGAGTCCAAGTACCATGACATTTTGTGCTTTGTCTTCTTTGCTGCTAAGGATATCTGCAACAGAAATTATCTTCTCCTTAGGTACCCACAACTTCTTGGGTCCTTTCTTGTTAGTTTTCCTCAAGTTCTGATTGAACTTGGGTTTAGCATAATAAACAACAGGAGGAACAACATGATATTCTTTAGGTTTGGCAGCATGATATTTTCTAGGTTGTGTCACATGCTTCTTTGTGTGTGTAGCATGAAAGCTTTTGTTATGTGAGGTGAGCCTAATATCATGTGAGTGGCCATATTTGAACTGATCATACAATGGCTTATATGTGATTTTCATATCATCTACAGGTTCAAATTTATGTGGGGTATCACCCTCATAGCCAACACCAATCCTTTTGTTTCCAGAAACACCATATATCATAGAAGCAAGATGACTTCTGCCAATACTTCTAGATAGAATCTTTCTGAAGCTCGAGTCACATTCTTTCAGAATATAATTGAGGCTAGGAATGGATTTTTCTGACTCAGAAGGAGATCCAATATCTTTGGATAATTTTAAAACTTTTTCCTTCAGTTCAGAATTTTCCACTTCCAGCTTCTTAGTTTCAGAATCAAATAGCTTCTTCAGCTTTTTGTATTTGATACTAAGATGAGCCTTGAGTTCCAGAAGTTCACTTAAACTGGAAACTAACTCTTCTCTAGATAGTTCAGAAAATACCTCTTCAGAATCTGATTCTGATGTAGATTCTGATCCATCATCCACTGTGGCCATCAGTGCAAGGTTTGCCTGCTCGCCTTCAGAGTCAGATTTTGATTCTGATTCTGAATCATCCCATGTTGCCATAAGACCTTTCTTCTTATGAAAGTTCTTCTTGGGATTCTCCTTCTGAAGTTTTGGACATTCATTCTTGAAGTGTCCAGGCTCATTCCACTCATAACAAATGACCTTCTTCTTGTCAGATCTTCTGCCTCCAGAAGATTCTCCTCTTTCAGGCTTCTTTGAACTTCTGAAGCTCTTGAACTTCCTTTGCTTGCTCTTCCAGAGTTGGTTTACCCTTCTGGAGATCATGGACAGTTCATCTTCTTCTTCTGATTCTGATTCTTCAGAATCTACTTCTTCAGCCTGAAAAGCGTTAGTGCATTTTTTATAATTAGATTTTAATGCAATAGACTTACCTTTCTTCTGAGGTTCATTAGCATCCAGCTCAATTTCATGACTCCTCAAAGCACTGATCAATTCTTCAAGAGAGACTTCATTCAGATTCTTGGCAATTTTGAAAGCAGTCACCATAGGACCCCATCTTCTTGGCAAGCTTCTGATGATCTTCTTGACATGATCAGCTCTTGTGTATCCCTTGTCAAGAACTCTTAATCCAGCAGTTAGCGTTTGAAATCTTGAGAACATCTTCTCAATATTTTCATCATCCTCCATCTTGAAGGCTTCATATTTCTGGATCAAGGCAAGAGCTTTAGTCTCCTTGACTTGGGCATTTCCCTCATGAGTCATTTTCAATGATTCATATATGTCATAGGCAGTTTCCCTGTTAGATATCTTCTCATATTCAGCATGAGAGATAGCATTAAGCAAAACAGTCCTACACTTGTGATGATTTTTGAATTGCTTCTTTTGATCATCATTCATCTCTTGTCTTGTAAGCTTTACACCACTAGCTTTCACTGGATGTTTGTAACCATCCATCAGAAGATCCCATAAGTCACCATCTAGACCAAGAAAGTAACTTTCAAGTTTATCTTTCCAATATCCAAAGTTTTCACCATCAAATATTGGTGGTCTAGTATAACCATTGTTACCATTTCCATTATGTTGCTCCGCAGAGCCAGATGTAGATGTATTTGTTGTATCTTCACCAGCCATCTTGACTTAAGCGTTTTTCTCTTCCTGAATCTTTTCTAAACACGGTTAAGTGCTTGCACCTTAGAACCGGCGCTCTGATGTCAATTGAAGGATAGAAAAACACTTAGAAAGGAGGGGGGTTTGAATAAGTGTAGCTTTAAAACTTGTAAGATAAAAACAATTTGCACAATGATTTTTATCCTGGTTCGTTGTTAACTAAGCTACTCCAGTCCACCCCCTTGGAGTGGTTTACCTCACCTGATGATTTAATCCACTAATCACACAAGATTACAATGGTTTTCCACTTAGATAACCTCTAAGTCTTCTAGAGTATTCTGATCACAACCTGATCACTCTAGGAACAAACTGCTTAGATACCCTCTAAAACTTTCTAGAGTATACTGATCACAACCTGATCACTCTAGTTCTTACAAATTAATGTAAACAAATTCTTATAAGAGTTACAATGCTTCTTAATAAGCTATTATCACAACTGTGATTTTTCTCTTAAGTTTAAGTTTAATCTCACTAAGATATTACAACAACAATGTAGTGAGGTTGAAGATGAAGTTTGAGAGCTTTTTGAATTTGACAGCATTTCTGTAAGTTTGCGCAAAGTGTTGTATTCAGCTTCTCTTCAGAACTTCTATTTATAGGCGTTTTGAGAAGATGACCGTTGGGAGCATTTAATGCTTTGCGTGATTCGTACAACATTGCATTTAATGTTTCACTATTTTGTCAACTACCTCGAGCCTTGCTTTCGCTGTGTCTACTGACATTGCCTTTAATAGCTTCTAACGTTCCTTTTGTCAGTCAGCGTAGCCTGCCATCTTGTACTTGCTTCTGATCTGATGTTTGTGTAAACAACGTTTGAATATCATCAGAGTCAAACAGCTTGGTGCAGAGCATCTTCTTGTCTTTTGACCTTGAAGTGCTTCTTAGCGTGATACCATAAGAACTTCAGTGCTTCTGCTTCTGATCTCAAGTTCTTCTGATGCTTCCATAGACCATGTTCTGATTCTGCTTGACCATCTTCTGATGTCTTACCAGACCATGTTCTGATGTTGCATGTTGAACCTTCTGAGTCAGTGCTTCTTGCGCTGATTTTGTGAATACTCTTTATGTGATTCCTGAAATGGAAATTGCATAGAATTAGAGTACCACATTATCTCATACAAAATTCATATACATTGTTATCATCAAAACTAAGAATATTGATCAGAACAAATCTTATTCTAACACCACTATTTTTGTTGAATTATCGCTTGACGAAAACAATCTCAGCGATATACACCCAGAAATGTATAAGAAAATAAAGCTGTAAGAACAAGCATACACTCACAAATGAGTTTTTGATTCATGGCAAACATCACAAGCAACCAAATACAAAAGCATAAATGAATGACTCAAGACAATGGAAGATTATGAAGCTCAAATCACTCAGAAAATGGTATTGCATCTGTTAGGTCGACCAAGCAAAGCCCTAGGTCGACTCAAAACCAGAGCAAACTCAGCAAAACTGACAAGGTCACTGTTAGGTCGACCTACCCACACTCCCAGGTCGACCTAAACTGGAGGGATTTACACATGTCACTGTTAGGTCGACCTACCCACACTCCTAGGTCGACCTAAACTGAAGAAAAGTCACAAAAATGCATTTCAACTGACTTTAGGTCGACCTAAACCTTGAACAGGTCGACCTAACTGGAAACAACTGACTTTAGGTCGACCTAAACCTTCAACAGGTCAACCTAACTGACTTTAGGTCGACCTAAACCTTCAGCAGGTCAACCTAACAGATTTTAGGCCAACCTAACAGGTCAACCTAACTGAGACAACTTCAACTCTGCTTCTGTTAGGTCGACCTAAGTACTAAAGTAGGTCAACCTAATTGCTGAAAACTTCCCAAATTATGTGTTTTCTCTGCTCCAACATACCAGCAACTATATATATCATTCCATGTTAATTATTCATCAACACCAACGACTGAAAGATACACAAAGGCTTCTCATCTTCGTTCTTCGTCATCTCCAACACAATTACACATAATCATTCTTGCGTTGAGGGTTAGTGATCGAGTTCGATAACATCCATGGAACGGAATTGAAGATTCCTAGTGGGTGAAGATTTGTGGGGTTTTTGGTGAATAAAATCTGCGGGTTTTGTCCTCCAAGATAGGTGTTTCTTGGGGGTTTTTATCAAGAGGTTTCATTGAGGATCCGACTGAGTGTGAAGATTGAAGAACAAGGGTTCGAGGGAATTGAAGACACTGCAGAAAGGGATCAAAGTGAAGCTCTTGGATAACCTTGATCTGACTCAAGATTAAGGGGGAAGAAGATTCAAAGGATCGACATAATTGGTTTATGATTTATCGCTTTGTTATCTTCTTTGTATATACTACTTTCAACATTAATGAAAGATTACCCAATTTCAGTTTGGAGTTGGGGGCAGACGTAGTCGTAGCGAGGACGATCGACGAACTGCCTAAACAAATATCGTGTTCTTGTCGCTTTTACTTTTTCATTTACGTTCTGTTCATATTTGGTTATAATAGCAAATTGATCAACGATTCGAGTGTTAAGATTGTGAATTAAGAACTTATATAAACATCACAATCCATCACGTATTGAATCACCGTCAATTTGATCATTATCACCAAGTGTTTGTATATTTGTTTCTATCACTTTTACTGCATTGCAAACATTGTCCATCATACAAGAAGTTAATCTGATTTTCAATAAGAGCAACGCTTTGATTCTGTAACGTATACTCTTATCACTTACCTCAAGTTTTTGACTGGTTTTAAACACATATACAATCGTTTCGATAGTGGTTCGGAATAGACGCGAGTTGATTCAGAATCACTTCCGCTGAAAAGTCGTTTAACTCCGTAAAACTGTTAACGATCTATTCACCCCCCCTCTAGATCCTAAGGCCAGCGTCTAACAAGTGGTATCAGAGCTCTGGTTTATTCCGTGCTACGTGAAACACTTATTGGAAAGATGGCTTCCGGACCTAAAGGGGCTCACAATAGAGCTCCAGTTTTCAATGGTGAAAACTATGGCTATTGGAAGGATTGTATGTGTGTCCACATCAATGCAATTGATAGGAACATCTGGACAGCTATTGTCAATGGTCCCTTTCAGATCACCATGACAAATGCAGCTGGTGCAGTTGTTCCAAAACCAAAAAATACTTGGGATGCTGAAGATGAAAAGAGATATGCATACGATTGGAAAGCGAGAAACATTCTAATCTCAGCTCTAGGAGTTGATGAATACTATCGCGTTTCCCATTGTAGATCCGCTAAAGCTATGTGGGACACATTGCAAGTTGCCCACGAGGGAACGGATGATGTCAAACTAGCTAGCATCAATACGTTAACTCAAGAGTTCGAACTCTTCCACATGGAAGATGGTGAATCCATCGAAAACATGCAGAAGAGATTCGTTCACCTGAAAAATCGGTTAAATTCTCTTGATAGACCTGTTTCCAATGCAGTTGCTACTAACAAAATCTTAAGATGCTTGAACAGGGAATGGCAACCCAAGGTTACAACAATAAAGGAAGCAAATGATCTAAACACCTTAGACATTACCACTCTCTTTGGTAAACTAGAGGAACATGAACAACACCTTAAATGCCTTGACATGCATGAGAAAAGGGCAAAGAGAGAGAAGAACATGGAGAAAGAGGTAGAGAAGAAGTCAATAGCTCTAAAGGCTTCAAGTTCCAAGACCTCAAGACAAGAGCTAGAGGGTAGTGATACAAGTGATGACGAAGACTCCGATGATGAGGAAATGAGACTGTTTGTGCGAAGATACAACAAGTACATAAAGAAAAATAGAGCAAAACTCTCCGGAAAAGGCTTGATTAATCATAGGAAGCAATTAGAGAAGTCCAAAAAAGATGATAACAATAAAAGAAAATCCAAAGGCCCTTGTCTCAATTGCGGCAAAGATGGTCATTACAAACCGGATTGTCCATATCTCAAGAAGGAGAAAGACAAGAATCAAAGCAAAAGTCATAACAAGTCTAGAAGAGCCTACATAGCATGGGAAAGTGATTCCTCAAGTGAAGACTCATCAAGCGATGAAGAAGAATCGGCAAACCTATGTCTTACGGCTCATCAACACAAGAAAAAGAAACGTGTAAGTCATCTTAAACCTGAACTTGTAGATAAGGTATCTCATGCTCAATTAAAATTAGCCTTTGAAGAATTACATAGAGATGCAATTGAAGCTTTCAAACTTTTGGCCTCAAATAAGAAATTTTTTTCGTATCTTGAATCAAAAGTTGAGAAGACCGAAAAGGACATGGAAGCTTTGAAAAAATCTATGCTAGATATTCAAAAGGATAAAATTGAGGAAGATCCTACATCATGGTTTGGTTGTGAGACATGTCATATTTGGCAAAAAGAAGTAAGAGATCTAAAGGCCAAATTAGATAAGGCTCTACAACCAAAAGTGACTTTTGCGGTTGATCCAAATAAGTTCAAAAGATCGTATACTCCTTTATATAGTAAATACACTTTTGTACCAAAAGTATCAACTAGCAAAACAGCATATTCTCATCATATTACCTGTCATTATTGTTGCAAAAAGGGTCATACCATTGAAAAATGCAAATTTAGGAGGATTTTAGTTCCTAAAGGAGTATTTCAATGGTTGCCTAAGTGAAACAATTTATGTACTCACCACCTAGGACCCAATGAAGATTGGGGACCTTCCACTCTAAATTAATTTTGCAGGAAAAGTGTCTTGACATTGCCGAAAGGTTGTGGTTCCTTGATAGCGGATGTTCAAGACACATGACGGGAGACATATCACTCTTTGTTGAGTTCCACGCAAAGAAAAAAGGGGTATGTCACCTATGGAGACAACAATCGGGGAGCTATACTTGGTAAAGGAAGTGTAGGTAACCCGTCTACCACAACTATAACAGATGTGTTACTAGTAGAAGGTCTTAAACATAATCTCCTAAGTATTAGTCAATTGTGCGACAAAGACTTCAAAGTAACTTTTACAAATTCTGGCTGCACAATAGAACATATTAAGAAAAGAGATATCATGTTTAATGGCACATGAGTAAACCACATTTATATGCTAAAACTTGGACAAAGGCATATTTTTTTTTGGTTACTCTCAATCTAGTAAGGCATATAGGCATATAGGTTCTCTCAATTCAGTTACTACTTATTGTTGAAGAGTCAGTTCATGTGTCCTTTTGATGAATCTTATGCAAAATGTGTCGAGAAAGGTATATCTTTTGATAGTGCAGGCCCATCTATTGAAGACATTGTCAAAGATAAGGAAGACGAAAGTGAAAGTGTTGCAAAGGAAGATGCTAAGAAAGAGAAAGATGAGTCTCATGACAGTGTTGAAAAAGAAAGCATCTCAAACAATGAAGAACTTCCTAAGGCCTGGACAAATGTAAAAGATCATCCAATCGACAACATAATAGGGGACATCTCAAAGGGCGTGACAACACGCTCCAAGATAAGTAACTTTTGTCATCATTTTGCTTTTGTTTCACAAGTTGAACCGAAAAACGTGAAGGACGCATTACTTGATGAGCATTGGCTAATGGCCATGCAAGAAGAATTAAACCAATTTAAACGGAATGATGTTTGGGACTTTGTCTCTCATCCGGGAGATCATCAAGTAATCGGTACTAGATGGGTTTTTCGTAACAAACTTGATGAAAACGGAGTTATCACTAGAAACAAAGCTAGATTAGTTGCTCAAGGTTACAATCAATAGGAAGGTATTGATTATGAAGAGACATACGCTCCTGTAGCACGTCTCGAAGCTATTCGCCTCTTACTTGCCTATGCTTGTTCAAAAGACTTCAAACTATTCCAAATGGATGATATTATATTTGGGTCGACTAATGCAAAACTTGTCAAAGAATTTTCTAAGCTTATGTAGAGTGAATTTGAGATGAGTCTCATGGAGCTGCTCAAAAGATTTGGAATGAGTGAAGCGAAGGAGATTGACACACCTATGGCAACAAATACTAACCTAGACAAAGATGAGAAAGATATCAATCTTGTCCAAAGGAATCTCACTTAAAAGCTGTCAAAAGAATTCTGCGATATCTACGTGGAACTCCTACATATGGCCTATGCTTGATCGTATACCTATCATGTGCGACAACACAAGTGCATAAACTTGAAGAGCAAGAAGCAACTAGCTGACATCTTTACCAAACCTCTTGCAACGGAGCAGTTCTTCAACATTCATTGGGAATTAGGGATATTAGATATCTCAGTATGAAGGTAGTTCATCATCACATCAAGTATCATTCCACATTGACTAGAGGAATATACTTCATTCTACGAAATGATGACGAGATACCTATAATTGAGAAAGTGGTAACATGTTTGTTGTTCACTTCCAAAAATATCATTGATGCTATAATATGCTATCAATTAACATGTTTATAGTGACTTCTTATATGCTTCTCCACCTATCTCATTTACATGTATATGTTGTTCATCATTACTCATAACATATCATGTTTGGACATAAAAATAGTAGAATAAGCATACATCTAACATGTTTGGGCAAACGTTAGCGAGCATTGCATTAGCTCGTTTCATTGCATTGCATCTCATTTCTGTCATGTTATTATGTCTTTTATTACTTGAACTTAAGCTTGGTGTGTACCTTTAAATATGTTTGAATATTATGCTCTATTTCTTTACTATTGTGTTATGTAAGACATTGTTTTATTTAGATTATTTTGTTATTCTCTTCTACTATTCTCCTGGTTTCTTTTGATGTTGTCAAAGGGGGAGATGAGTTGAGAGTACGGGGGAGCTTAGTACGGGGGAGCTTACGCATACAAGACCGGGGGAGCTTTCGTCATTAAATCAAATGTTTGCCATCATCAAAAAGGGGGAGTTTGTAAGAACAAGCATACACTCACAAATGAGTTTTTGATTCATGGCAAACATCACAAGCAACCAAATACAAAAGCATAAATGAATGACTCAAGACAATGGAAGATTATGAAGCTCAAATCACTCAGAAAATGGTATTGCATCTGTTAGGTCGACCAAGCAAAGCCCTAGGTCGACTCAAAACCAGAGCAAACTCAGCAAAACTGACAAGGTCACTGTTAGGTCGACCTACCCACACTCCCAGGTCGACCTAAACTGAAGGGATTTACACATGTCACTGTTAGGTCGACCTACCCACACTCCTAGGTCGACCTAAACTGAAGAAAAGTCACAAAAATGCATTTCAACTGACTTTAGGTCGACCTAAACCTTCAACAGGTCGACCTAACTAGAAACAACTGACTTTAGGTCGACCTAAACCTTCAACAGGTCAACCTAACTGACTTTAGGTCGACCTAAACCTTCAGCAGGTCAACCTAACAGATTTTAGGCCAACCTAACAGGTCAACCTAACTGAGACAACTTCAACTCTGCTTCTGTTAGGTCGACCTAAGTACTAAAGTAGGTCAACCTAATTGCTGAAAACTTCCCAAATTATGTGTTTTCTCTGCTCCAACATACCAGCAACTATATATATCATTCCATGTTAATTATTCATCAACACCAACGACTGAAAGATACACAAAGGCTTCTCATCTTCGTTCTTCGTCATCTCTAACACAATTACACATAATCATTCTTGCGTTGAGGGTTAGTGATCGAGTTCGATAACGTCCATGGAACGGAATTGAAGATTCCTAGTGGGTGAATATTTGTGGGGTTTTTGGTGAATAAAATCTGCGGGTTTTGTCCTCCAAGATAGGTGTTTCTTGGGGGTTTTTATCAAGAGGTTTCATTGAGGATCCGACTGAGTGTGAAGATTGAAGAACAAGGGTTCGAGGGAATTGAAGACACTGCAGAAAGGGATCAAAGTGAAGCTCTTGGATAACCTTGATCTGACTCAAGATTAAGGGGGAAGAAGATTCAAAGGATCGACATAATTGGTTTATGATTTATCGCTTTGTTATCTTCTTTGTATATACTACTTTCAACATTAATGAAAGATTACCCAATTTCAGTTTGGAGTTGGGGGCAGACGTAGTCGTAGCGAGGACGATCGACGAACTGCCTAAACAAATATCGTGTTCTTGTCGCTTTTACTTTTTCATTTACGTTCTGTTCATATTTGGTTATAATAGCAAATTGATCAACGATTCGAGTGTTAAGATTGTGAATTAAGAACTTATATAAACATCACAATCCATCACGTATTGAATCACCGTCAATTTGATCATTATCACCAAGTGTTTGTATATTTGTTTCTATCACTTTTACTGCATTGCAAACATTGTCCATCATACAAGAAGTTAATCTGATTTTCAATAAGAGCAACGCTTTGATTCTGTAACGTATACTCTTATCACTTACCTCAAGTTTTTGACTGGTTTTAAACACATATACAATCGTTTCGATAGTGGTTCGGAATAGACGCGAGTTGATTCAGAATCACTTCCGCTGAAAAGTCGTTTAACTCCGTAAAACTGTGAACGATCTATTCACCCCCCTCTAGATCCTAAGGCCAGCGTCTAACAAAAGCAATAGTAGAAAATGAAAGAAGTATGAGAACACGATTTTGCCAAGGATTTCGAGAGTTTGGAACTCTCCCTTTCCAAATTCCACTCAAAATTTCTAAGATGCCTCCCCATGTTCGGTGTCTTCTCATTAAGGGTGGAAATACGCTGGGTCGAGTTAGGCTTTGCTAAGTCGGAGCTGTTAAAAAATTTGAAGCTTAAGTCTAACCTGTAGCCTATCATAGGCTTGTTTTTTTAGCCTGAGTCTGGCCTTTTTGAAGGTCTGGTTGGCCTATTAGCCTACTTAAAAGCCTACTTCATTTGAACATTTGTAAATAAGTCATTCAACTCAACTTTAAATAGACTAACAAATTAAAAGATTAGTGAGATTAAATGTTTGTTTGCATTGACTTATTTGAGTTTACCTAGTAACATAAAATTTGTGATACTATTTGTTTGAGAAAACTTATGGAAGCAACTTAAGACATTGTTCATAAGATATCTTTTTCATTTTTCATATTATTTTCATTATTTCTTCAAGATAACTAAGATTTATTTTTATATTTTAATTTAAAGTACAAAATACAATATAATAATAATAAAATTATTCATATTTATTTAAATAGGCCGACCTCATAGGCTTAAAAAAAAATTATATGGCATATGGCCTAGCCTTTTTAACTAAATATCTTTATAAAAAAGTCTAGGCATTTTCTATTTATATAAAAAATCTGACCTGACCTAGGCCTATGTAGGTTGGGTCATAGGTCTCTGTTAGTCGGCTTGGCCTATTCCCACCCTTACTCTCATTATATATTTTCCCACTCCCCCCAAAATGTAATTATCCAATAACTCCTATAATATAACTGCCCCACAACTAAGTAATTCCCAAATCAATTTGCCCTTTCCTCTTGTACACAAGTAACTAATATTTTGCCCTTTCCTCTTGTACACAAGTAACTAATATAATCAGTTTGCCCTTTCCTCTTGTACACATTTCGTATAAGAGGTCTAACACAAGCCTCCAAAATAAAAAATGTTATTAAATTTAATATCAACTCCTCATTTCAAAATCGAAATTTCATATAGTTGTAAATGTGTTAAATAATTATTGTCATTTCGTCTACGATTTAAAAAAAAAAAAATCCTATCAAGAATAAAAATTATTCAAATAGTTAACATATGAAAATGAAAATAAGAAATGTGGAAACTAAAGTCGAATTTACTTTATATTTATTTGTCTTAATTTTATTAGTTAATTGCTAACAAAAAAAGGTTGTAGACTATAGAAGTGAACAATTATATTCATTTTAAGAGTGAACACTGTTTCATAAAGTAAACTCAAAGATGTTTTCCCATAACAACTGGCCTAAACGCACCACTAGACAAACAATCATTACATGAGTCACTTATATTATAGGTCTGCTCTTTTTTTTTTTATAGGAATGTGACCTAATTACTTAAACTTTTTCTCATATTACAACTTAGAAAGCAAATTAGTAGTATTAATTAGAGTTAAAATCCTATTATAAATCATGAAGTACATTACACTCTTTTGTCCATCATATAAAGAATTTTCTACAAAGATCCATTGACTTCATAGATGTCTATTTCCTCTATTCTCCACATAAAAAATGAGACCAGTTTCCATATACAAACAGCACAGACTGCACAGTAACACTAACTAGGTAAGGAATACTAAGAAAAATAGAAAAATGAACAGAGCCAACAAGCCCAAAATCATCATGATCTGGCCCTTTGCACTAGCCTTCTTCATAACCATTGCCACTTTTTTCTGCAACCATAATAAAAGAGCATCATTTTATTTTACCTCTTCACAAGAGTAACTGAGTAGCATCACAAATAAAAATTCAATGAGAAATGAAAATTAGATAGAGAAACTCACTTGGACAAAATCTAGACGGTTTGATGTACTATCCATCTCGTTACCGAGTTCATCTATAATCTTTTCCTGAAACAAAAAGATTTTGATAATTTTAGAATGAGAATGAGAAATCCTGACAGCAATAAAACTTCAAAGGCACAGGAACACTAGATTTATCTTCGAAAATTAAAGAAAACACAAGTTTTATCTAGTATTCTATAATTAGAAGAAAAATACTATGAACCATAAAAAGTAAAAGCTTTCGGATGCAAACCATTACCTGTGCCATGAGTTCTTCATGGATAGTGAGTCCAACACCTCCAATTCTTTGCACGCTTAAACTAAGTTCATCTAACTCATCGTCCTGTTGCCTAATATTCCAAATACATGTAAAATAAATCAAAACTGAAATAGCAACCAAAGTCTAATTGTATTTCCTTAAATCATAAGCATGGCCTGACAAACATCAGTTAAATATACTACTGAGACTTTTTATTGTGCATAATGAAATTGAAAATTAATGAAATTATTAGAGCAGACAACTTTTATGCAGTCACAGACATGCAAACAAGGTGTAATCAATTCAATTTAAAATTACAGTGTATTCAACAAAAAAGAAGAAGCTTAAGAAAGGTGTACTTCTGCACAAGTTAATGCACATGGAAGGATCACATTTCTTGCTTGAAAAAGAACAAGGATTGGATTGGGCATTATAATCAAATACATTGGAGAGCTCACAAACAATCAAAACATTGTTTTACACCTGATAACCCATAAGTGACCAATGACCATGCTTAGAGCTTAATCTCATGCAGATGAACAAAAGTCACTTTAAATGAGGAAAGTTATGCCAAATGAGGAATGTAATGCATATGATTTAAATAGGAAGGAAATGAGTACTTTATAAGGAGCATCTGTCTATCTGATTCTGATTCTATGAAATCATCATTGTCATTGGCAGCATTATGGTTGGATGTATGAGTTTGGTAGGAATCCGGTAGCCTCATTAGTTCTCGGTGCATCCCATTAATGCTTGTTGTGCTTGAGCTCTTTCCAGTATCCATTGTTTTCTTCATTGTGACAACCTAAATAAGCAAGAAATGAGCCTTTAATCTTTATGCATGATACAAGTACAAAAGTAAAAATAAATATACAACTATACAGATAGTTGAAATAAATTGATTGCATCTTCCCAACTAACTAAAATTGGGCATACATTTTGGATACCTGAGTACGGGCACTGCTTGTCCATCTCCTCCGATTTTCAATCTCCACGTCATCAATGCCATACCAAGAAGGTTCCTTAGAAGCAACAGCAATGGCTTTTTCCAATTCATCCACCTTTCTATCAAAACAAAATACTTAAGCATTTGTTTATAGGTTAGGTTGCAAAGTTAAAGATCGTGTAGGACAAAGGAATGAAGCAAGTAGCCCTAGGTGGAAAATAGAGTTCGTTCATGTTTTTTGGACTGAAATGAAGCAAGTAGAAAATTTAAATTGAAAATTACGTTAGACTAGCTTAGTACAATGATATTCATTAGTTAAAAAGTGAAATGCAATTTACTTTCCCATCTTCACCCACATTTTCGAGACTCTTGTGTAGCATAAAAATAAGCTGAAAATGACATTCTACCCATTCTCAATGCTTTACCAAAAAAAAAAAAAGAATGAACATCAATTTTAATCTTTCAATATTCTATTTAACTCTATTTCATATTTTTGCATCTTTCCAGCAAGCACACCTGGGGCATCTTCAGGATTTAGATGTGAAAGCAAACGATGAGAAAATAAGAGGATAGACTGATAGACAATGATTTTCTTAACCTTGAGTTAGACTTAGATGTTTTAAATAAACAAGGGGAAGGACAAAAAAAGGGTAAAATGAAAAAATAATAAGTAAAATATAATTTAAAAAAAATTAATAATGTCATATTAAAATTATTATTATATAAGTTTGCAATTATACTCCACAAATAGTATTGTGTTAGAAATTCCTTCTTTATTCATATTATGGTCCACCCCTAGCCACCTAAACGTAATTGCAGAGTTGTTAATCCCGGATAGCGGAGCGGAGCGGCCAACCTCCGGGAATGGGAATAGTGGGAATAGCGGCATCCCGGATAGCGGGATAAATTTTTGTATACTAATAATTATATAATAATCTATAAACCACTCATAAAATATTTATAAAATATAATGTGAAACAAAGAATAATGCTTAATTAAGATTCAAAACATAAAGATTCAAATTAAATTAAATTTTAATAAATAAGTTAAATATTTAATAAATAGACTCAAAAAATATATAATTTGTTTATATATTTTCTTAAGATAATAGATAGATACAAAATTAGTTATAAAAAATAGGAAATAATATAAGATATGATTTTTTTGAATAAATATATAATAAGATTGATACTTAGTTAGTACACTACCACTACCCGTCAAAAACATATATAGTATGTTAACCTAATTATCTCTAACTCCACCCGGGAGCCGCTCCGCCCGGGAATTTTCCACGACTCGGGACCCGGTATAGCGGCTGAAGCGGCCGCTTTCTCATCTCCTGCTCCGCACCCTTCATATCGCGCGGCAGGGTGCTGCTCCGCTACGGAGCGCCGGGATAGCGGCCGGAGCGGCCGGGATTAATAACTCTGCGTAATTGCAGTCGCAATATTGGTGATGAGGTAGTCTCCGCAACTGCATCGGACCGCAATTGCGGTGTGATTTGAAATCACGCGTACTTCCATATTAAGAACCACATTAGACAACTTTGCCCAGGTTTTCCTAAGTATTTTTCCTCAAAACTCAAAATTTAGAGCTCATAACTCAATTTACTTCTAGAAAATCTTAACATTAAGTGTTTTTTTAACGGTGTATTTCAAACTCTTCTCCATCAAAATTCATGTTGCAACAGCCGCAATGCGCATTGCAGCAATCGCAATGACCGCCATTGCAACACCCGCAATCGCAATTTAAAACCATGCCTCCAACACCTTCATTGGTTTGGGTGTGAAGGGCTGAATTTAGTCCCATGTTTCCTAAAGATATGGCTTGTGTAGTGTTTATAAGCTTGGGCAGCCCTTACCTTTAGTCGGTTTTGTAAGGTTTAGTTAGGCTAAACCCAAATTCCAAGATTTAGAATATTATTATTATGCACTTGTTTCTTCCCTTTTAGAAATACTCCAAATTCTAGGAACTTAATAAAGTGATCATTGAAATATTTTAACTTTGAAGTCAAAATCATTCCAATTTCTTCCCAAAAGAATTCCTCCAAAAAAAACCACACAAAATCCCTTTTTGACATGAACATATAGCATGTGTGCCGTGAGTGTAATTGAATGCAATAACACAATGAAACAACACCAAACCTAATTTAAAATAAGTCATTTTTCAATAATTATGCATATGCATCCAATTAATCTACCTGCCACTCTATGCTCTCACATCCAGCAAGAACCTCCTTCGCAACCCGTCCTCGCTCCACAGCATCAGAACTACGTTTCCATTGCTCAAAACTCGATTGCAAATTATCAATCTGAAATTCACAAATAATCCCACAATCAAACACATATCCTACAACAACAATAACAAACTAACTAATCCTTTATCAATATTCTAATTTTCAGTTTCAGATCCCACTCCAATTTTAACTCAAAACCCTAAATCCCAATTTAGCTATCCGAATTTGTGAGAAAGTGAAACCCTTGGTGATTTGGAGATAAAACTTACAGATTCTTGGATTTCGGACTTGACAACGTAGAATGGATCCTGAGCTGATGGCATGTTATGATGTGGATCGGAGAGGAGAGGAATGAAATTGTCGTCAACACTGAACACTGCTGTTGTGCTTTCTCTCTTCTCTTTTTATTTTTTAGGCGAGTATTTTCAATTTAATGATATAATAAATATTTTCATGGCAAGAACATGAACATGTTTTTTTTTATTGAATTAGTTAAATTAATTTTTGTTTTTTTTTGTTTTTACATATGTTCTTAGAGTGGAAGGTAAACTGTCTGCATTAAGTACCGTTACATCTCTTAATTGGGATTTAATTTACTTGTTCTCTAAGTTTGTGGGGATTAGCCACTTTGTTTAATCTAATCATTGACTAGTTATTTGGGCTCTGTTTGGTAAGACATGTTTTCGAGTTTATAGCTTATGTCTTATGTCTTATAAGCTCATATGATAATTTAGACCCGTTTGGTAACAGTCTTTTCATCAGGAGCTTATTTTACTAGCTTATAGCTTATTTTCCAGACGCTATTTCAAATAGCGTTTTAGCTTATGTCTTATAGCTTATTACTTTTTCTTTTTTTTTTATCCTTATTATTTCAATTAAAATCCATTTTTAACCCTTATAATTTATTTTAATTTAAAATGAAATAATTATATATTAAATATCTTTTATGTCATTTTACATTTATAAGTTAATTGAACCGCTAATTTTACCAAACACTTCAATGAGCTTATAAGCTATCAGTCTCAACCATCCGCTATAAGCTATAAGTCATCAGTCATCAGCCATCAGTCATAAGCTATAAACTATCAGTTAGCTTATCAGTCAACCGCTATTTTTACCAAACAGACCCTTGGTTGTTTGTTGTTTGATTTCATTTACATTGCAGTTTCATTGAATTGAATTGGTGATTCAAGTGGGATTTTTTTTTTTTTAATTTTTTAACTCCTAATAATTTTATAAAATTTCATTAATTATATGATTTTTTAGAAATCATTAGTTAATAAGAATCATTAAAGAAATTTAGGCTACAAGTGGAAATATGTGGGAAATAGATTATCTCTAGCTTTTTGTGTCCAGTCTTTCCTCATGTTCTCATCCAATGGTTGAAAGTTCATCAAAAACTAATAAACAAAAATTGCAGTTTTGAAAAGAGTGACAAATTGTGGATGAAGGGTTGTGATGAGAGAGCACAAGGGACAGCAGGAGAGAATTGACTAGAGAGAATTCAGATTCAAATATGTGGTTCATGTTAAATCGTTTCAAAGCTATATATTTAATTAAGAAATATGATATTAGTTATGGATTTTACCATACCTCTATGAAAATTAAAGGCATGAGAAATGTTATCTTTGATCTTTGCTCTCAATGTAAATAAAGATGTGATGGCATGGGAATACGTCAATTATGACCGGTTTATAGAGGATTATCGCCTATCTTATTTAAGGTTGGGTCAGGTCTATTTAATAAAAAGATCAAGTTTAAATTTTTTTTTAAAAGTCTATTTAATTAAATAGGCCAGGCTTAGATAATTAAAAAAACATATGAAGCCTTATAGGTCGGCTTATATTTTTATATATATTAAAAATAGTCTAAATATGCTGACCTGCATATGCATATATATTAGCAAAAAAGGCTAAATAGATTGGCATATATAAATATACATTAGAAAAGAGGCTAAATAGGTCAGCCTATAAGGCTTCTTAAGTAATATGGATTAATTGAAAAACTTAATGAAAAACATGCTTTTAAATAGGCTTTCAAGTCAGACCATACTTTAAAAGGTCAAGCCAAAAAATAAGAGCCTATAATAGGTCATAGGCCAGACTTAGGCCTTTTAAATTTATCGTAGGTCAGGATCAGACCTTCTAAAGCCTAACCTAGTCTAGTGTATTTCCACCCCTAGTGATGGTGCATTTTTCCGTTCTTTTTGAAATAAGACAATCTTACTCTGATAGTTTCCTTTAGTCTCCAAGAATTAGATTATGAATGTGATGTTCCTCAGAGTGAGGGTAATAAAAGCCTTAGTCCAAATGGTTTCAATTCTTTCTTTCTAAAATGTTCAAGACTCTAATTAGGGAATCTAAGGACTATGCTTGATCAATTTTATGTTCCGCGTATCTACCTCGTAGTTTTGCCTCTTAATTTGTGACTTTGATCCCTAAAGTTAAGTCTCATTCTAAGTTGTGAGATTTTAGGTCTGTCTTTCTTGTTGGATCTCTTTATAAGTTAGTGATTAAAGTCTTGTGTGCTAGGCTTGGATTGGTGATGTACAAGCTTATTTTCCTTAATTAATTGGCATTCCTTAAAGGAAGGTTGTTGGTTAATGGTATGGTGGTCGTTAACGAGGTGATTGACTTAGCCAAGAGATCGAAGAAAGTGGGTTTTATCTTTAGGGTGAGTTTGATCTACTAAAAAATAAAGGACTTGACAACACAAATATAGTTTTCCAACATTTGATTTAAAATATATTCACGGGAACAAAAATCAAAATTATGGACTAGACAAAAACTAAAATTTGTGTCTCTCACTAAACCATGAGACGATTTTTTGTCTCTAGTACTAGTTATTTAAAATTCGAAAGTACTGTTTTATTTTCTAATAAAATACTCTATATCTCTCTCTCTCAAATTCATAAAAATATGACCAAGCTCAATAAAGTACTTAAGATTGAATCGTATTGACTTTCGTTAATATACTATATTGTAGTTAAATGAATATATGTATTTTTTTAATCATTATTCTCCTTTTGCACCATCCCTCATTCTCTACATGCTTCATATTATGACTTTCGTTAACATACAATATTATAGGTAAGTGAAAAAGGGGTCCTGATACACAAATTTGAGCTAGAAAGCATAGCCAAAGATGATGAATGAATGCATGGAGATAGATAAAGAGAGAGACAGAGAGAAAAGGGTGAATGAATGGAAAGATAAAGGAAAAGAGGGGGCCTTGTTCTCTTTCTCAGGGCCTAGTTTACTTTGTGTTTGTTTGGAGTCATGAGCTTTTAAGTTAGTTTTCTTTTTTATTAATGTGTATTCCAAACCTTTTTTAGCCAATAAAAGAAGTATGTGGGATGATCTTTGATTGCATAAGTTGATCCTTGGATGTGAAGTTTATTGTGTTTTAGGAGATTTTAATTTGGTCCCGCTTCCTAGTGAGAGAAGGGGGAGTGATGAGTTTGTTAACCTTTCTAGTAATGTTGGATGTCTTACTTTTTCATATTTTATTTCTAGGATGGACCTTTTAGATCTTCCTCTTTTGTGTAGGAAGTTACTTGGTTCAAACCTTATGGCTGGGTTATTAGCAAACTTGATCAAGTCTTGATTTTTGAGGACCGGTGGGGGTACTGAGGGCCTTCTTCTCAATGGGAGCTCCCTAGAGATGTCTCTAATCACTTCCTTCTTACTTTTAAATATTATAATGAGTATTGGGGCCCAAAAACTTCTAGGTTAAATAATCCTTGGTCGTCTCATTCTGACCTTCCTAAGTTGGTCTTCAATTCCTAGTCTTCTTCTTCTAACCATGGTTGAAAGACTGTTGTTCTTATGGGGAAGCTTAGATCTCTTAAAGCTACCTTTAAAGGTTGGAATAAGAATTTGATAATATGGATTACCGAATTGAGTCTCTTAAAGTTTGTGTTTGGAACCTGGATTTAATGGTTGATTAAAGGGGCCTTTTGTGAAGGAAGTGGGCACTAGATCCAAGGCCATTATTGATCTCTAGCATTTGCTTAAAACGAAAGTTTCTTGGCTTTTCCAAATATCTAAGGCTAAGTGTCTCAAACAGTGGGACACTGAAATTCTGGTATGACAGAACCCAGATGTCATATACGATGTCGTGACATCTGGTCTGTTATAAACGCAGCAATGGTAGGATAGGATGATCTTTAATTTTGGTTCAACACCTGTATGCTAAACTATCATAATAATACTGGAACCATTTATGTATAATGATAACTCAGTTATCACAACCAGATTTTGATCTGAGGTGGTTCTGTAAAAGAACAAGCTTTGGAAGCATTCCCTGATGTCATATTGGATGTTACGACATCTTATAACAGATTAATAAAACAGTGCAGAAAATAAAGAACAGCATACAAACAGTAACGAACACACAAAATTGTTCACCCAGTTCGGTCTAACCAACCTACTCTGGGGGCATACCAAGCCAGGGATGAAGTCCACTATTAGCAGTATTAATTCAGAGCTAAACTTCCAGTTTACAACTCCTCACTTAATCACTACCCAATGACCCCTCTACCTAGGTTCTCCCTAGATATGGAATATCTCCATTCCACTCCCAATCACAACAATGATGTCTAGCAGTCAACAACTCAGCCACTGCATCGACGGCTTAATCACCAACAATTTAAATATACATAATGGAGTAGTTCCAAGAACACAATCTTCACTCATTGCTTCACAGCTTCTGAGTGAATATAATAAACCTCTTACCTACAGGCTTCGAGGCACAAATCAGTGACCATCCCACAACCTGGGTGGTTCACTTACACGGCTAACCCTAAAAGCTACATCTTGTCAATACTCGGCTAGCTTCTTAAACTAGGTTACAAAGTTTCCTATTTATAACCTATTCCCAACTGGACTTGGGCTTACAATCACAGCATTATTTACTGTTACAAATCACAGAAAACTTTCTGCTAAAAACAAGGTCTTCAATCATAAGTTTCCTAATTTATCTTCATAATTAGAAACTGCATAATTCTCGAATATTCTAATCTTGATTCTCTTGACCTTTAAACCTGCGCCACATAGGATTGCATAATATTCCATAGAATATTCTGCATCTTTTGAGTACTTACTGAATCTTTATATTCCAGCTCAGCAGGCGCGTGACAGCTAAATATAACAGTAACTGCTGTCAAATACTGATGTCACAGAGCATGTCGTGACATTCCATAGAACATCTTGATGCTGTACCTGTTCTGCATAAATCACAGCAAACAGTATTCTTCACTTCAATTCTCTGCTTCTCACATATCAGGGTGCCAAAAAGACAGCCCATGATTTGTTCTATTACTGATGTACAATCAGCACAATCTTTAGTTTCCCAAAATAAAGACTGAGATAAAAAAGGAAACATAATAGAAATAGAATAGAAAATGTAGCAGCTATTGCTGTCAAACACTGATGTCATGACGTCGAGCATGACATCCAACTCACAGCATGTATTAGCTTACACAAACAGAACCTGCATAACCTTTAACACTACACACCACATGTCATGACCTTAGTCAAGACAACAGAATACACATGAATGTTTTACCACAAAATGCAGCCAATCAAAACATCTACAATCTCCCCCTTTGGAAAATTTTTGGCTAAAACATTCTGTCACCACATTAGAGAAACATAGTAGAAAAACAACTAGCAAACTACCAGTTATGCAAAATTGCTAAAGCACATCAAAACATCAAAACATCAGTCAGTCGTGCTGAACAAGTTCCACAAGCTACATTATCACATAACATGAACAGAACCAACTTGTTCAATATGATCTGGGGTGACACTCTCTTCTCCCCCTGTTTGGCCATAAATGTTGCCAAAGCAACGGACATCTCCCCCTTAAAAGTTACTCTTCAACATGACCACCTTGAGACTGTATATTGCAACTGTGAAGAGTCTTCCAACACTTGTTGACATGCAGCCACTAGATGAGTTCAAGATTTGTGGATACCAGACGCACATGATTAGATTCAACCATTCCCAGAAAAGCTGACTGTAATGATACATCTTGTTAAATAAACCTTTTCATAAGAAACTTCCTCTAACTAAGTTGAAAAAGCTCCTGCTGACTTGGACCACCTTCAATATGATGATAGAGTATAACAGACCAAGATAGTTTTCTAGAATTATATCTTGAACTAAGAAGACACCCCCCCTATCTGAGATAATTTGTGCTTCATACGGGAAAACTTGTAATGATGAATAGAAAATATAAGACGCATCTTCATATCTTCAAGAGCGCACCCTCTGCCCAACTAACTAGCTGACACACTTCACTATTACAAAGTAACTCCTTTACAAAATATACTCACATCAGAATTTAGATGTTATAACATCTTGTATAACATTAAGATACAGTTGAACAGCTCAGTACATTCAACTAACTCCACTTTTCTTTCTTCAACAGATTCAAGTCTACCACCTTATCTCCACCTGAAATAATTAACAAATAACCTTTTGACACTTGATGCTTCCATAGAAAGGTTGCCACAGACTCAACATAAAGAACTGCCACTTCTTCCACTTGTTGATCATAACCCTACCGAGTTGCACTCTGATCATGGTCTGCCAAGATAATTTGAAATCCTCCTTGATATGATGTTTCTCATAATGATTAACATACTCTCGAATTAGAATTAGAAGAATCCTTTTTATCTACAGCTATGTTGATCATCTCACCAAACTTCTGTCTTCATAGTCATACTCACTACTGAAGTCTTCATCATGAAAGTAAACACGAATTGCCAGAACATGTTACCATCACCTACACTGATTGATGTCTTGTCATACTTCATACTCCCCCTGAGAATTACAACATAAGGATGTTTTGAATAATTGTCCTTAACCTGAAGCATTCTTCATTTGGAACTGCCACACTTTCCAAATTTGGAATCCTTAGTTTGCTTGCTACACAAGATCCAGACTGCCACTTCATGTACCTTGAAGTAGAAGAAACTTCTAAATAGCTCTTGAACATGTCTTCAACAGATAGGTCTGAACCTAATCTTTACTGGTGTCTTCAAGTGTTGTGATGTAACATACAAAACAAAGCATCACATACATCTTCTTCTTCTTCCACATAGTTGATGTAAATATCCAGCTCCCATCAAGACACTCACCATCTCCTATATGTTTCTTCTTCTTGAATCAACTCACCAGCCAACCATTGCCTTTCTTAATGCTTAATTGAAGATAACACAGAACTATAATTGATGCATAGTTCAAATCGGACCATGGACACTTCATACACATACTTAGCTCCCGACAGAGTATATGAATCTGTATTCAGGCTGTACATCCAATAAGTACTAAGTCTCCCGTCAAAGCACCTATTAGTCACTCAGATAGAATTTGCTGCTCACACCAGGTCCTTCTAAATGATCTCTTCTTCATACATGAAAGCATTGACAATGATGTTACAACATCTGTTATGACATCATTCATTTAGACTCTTTGGATTTCTCATTCAACATCTCCTGTATGACACATGGGGAAAGACAAATAAAGCACGACCAACACCATCAGCTCAGCTACACATCAGTCATGATTAAGGGATAATATATGCCATATCTCAATAAGCTTTTCTGTTAGAACAAGATTTGTTCTTATCAATTATCTTAGTTTTGATGATAACAATAATATGAATTTTGCTTAAGATAATATGGTACTCTAATCCAATGCAATTTCCCTTTCAGGAAATATATATAAAGAGTACGCATAATTCAGCGCTCAGAAGATGTGTCTCAAATGGTTCAGCATGCAACATCAGAACATGGTCTGGCAAGACATCAGAAGATGGTCGAAGCAGAATCAGAACATGGGTCTATGGAAGCATCAGAAGAACATGAGATCAGAAGCACTGAAGATCAGAAGATGGTATCACGCTCAGAAGCACTTCAAGGTCAGAAGATGCTGTGCACCAAGCTGTTTGACTCTGATGATATTCAAACGTCGTATTCACAAACATCAGATCAGAAGGAAGTACACGTGACAGACTACGCTGACTGACAAAAGGAACGTTAAAGCTACTAAAGGCTACGTCAGTAGACACAGCGTGAACAAGGCTCGAGGTAGTTGACAAAAGCGTATAACATTAAATGCAAAGCTGTACGGAACACGCAAAGCATTAAATGCATTCAACGGTCATCTTCTCAACGCCTATAAATATGAAGTTCTGATGAGAAGCAAGGTTAACGATTTCGCACCAATACAATTCAAATTAACTTGCTGAAACGCTGTTCAAATCTAAACTCAGAATCTTCATCTTCATCAAAGCTCACTACATTGCTGCTGTAATATCTTAGTGAGATTAAGCTTAAATTGTAAGAGAAATATCACAGTTGTGATTATAGCTTTTAAGAAGCATTTGTAAACTCTTGAATAGATTACATTAAGTTGTAAGGAACTAGAGTGATCAGTTGATCAGTATACTCTAGGAAGTCTTAGCAGTTTGCTGAGCAGGAAGTCTTGGCAGTTGGCTGAGCAGGAAGTCTTGGCAGTTGGCTGAGCAGAAAGTCTTAGGAGTGAACTAAGCCTAGAGTGATCGTGTTGATCAGTAGACTCTAGAAAAGTCTTAGGAGTGAACTAAGCAGTTGTTCCTGGAGTGATCAGGTTGTGATCAGAAGACTCTGGAAGACTTAGTTGCGGCTAAGTGGAAAACCATTGTAATCCGTGCGATTAGTGGATTAAATCCTCAGTTGAGGTAAATCATCTCTGCGGGGGTGGACTGGAGTAGCTTCGTTAACAGCGAACCAGGATAAAAATAATTGTGCATTTTATTTTTATCGCTCAAGATTTTAAGTCACACTTATTCAATCCCCCCCTTTCTAAGTGTTTTTCTATCCTTCAATTGGCATCAGAGCGCCGGTTCTAAGGTGCAAGCACTTAACCGTGTTTAGAAAAGATTCAGGAAGAGAAAAACGCTTCATTTAAAAGATGGTTGATGAAAGTGAAAGGACTATACCTACACCTGCATCTACATCTGGCTCTGCTGAGCAATACAACGGTAACAATGGTTATACTAGACCGCCGGTATTTGATGGTGAAAACTTTGAATACTGGAAAGATAAACTGGAGAGTTACTTTCTGGGTCTAGATGGTGATCTATGGGATCTTTTGATGGATGGTTACAAACATCCAGTAAATGCCAGAGGCGTGAAGCTGTCAAGGCAAGAAATGAATGATGACCAAAAGAAGCTTTTCAGGAATCATCATAAATGTAGAACTGTTTTGCTGAATGCTATCTCTCATGCTGAGTATGAGAAGATATCTAACAGGGAAACGGCCTATGACATATATGAGTCCTTGAAAATGACTCATGAAGGAAATGCTCAAGTCAAGGAGACAAAAGCTCTTGCCTTAATCCAGAAGTATGAAGCCTTCAAGATGGAGGATGATGAAAACATTGAAAAGATGTTTTCGAGATTTCAAACTCTGACTGCTGGATTGAGAGTTCTTGACAAAGGATACACCAAGGCTGATCATGTAAAGAAGATCATCAGAAGCTTACCCAGAAGATGGGGTCCGATGGTGACTGCATTCAAGATTGCGAAGAATCTGAATGAAGTTTCTCTGGAAGAGCTTATCAGTGCCTTGAGAAGCCATGAGATTGAGCTGGACGCAAATGAGCCTCAAAAGAAAGGTAAGTCTATTGCATTAAAATCAAATATCAAGAAATGCACTAACGCTTTTCAGGCCAGAGAAGAAGATCCTGAAGAATCAGAATCTGAAGAAGAAGGTGAACTGTCCATGATTTCCAGAAGGCTAAATCAACTCTGGAAGACCAAGCAAAGGAAGTTCAGAGGCTTCAGAAGTTCAAGGAAATTTGAACGTGGAGAATCTTCTGATGAAAGAAGATTTGACAAGAAGAAGGTCATGTGCTATGAATGCAATGAGCCTGGACACTACAAGAATGAATGTCCAAATCTTCAGAAGGAAAGTCCCAAGAAAAAGTTTCATAAGAAGAAAGGTCTTATGGCAACCTGGGATGAGTCAGAAGATGATTCAGAAGATGAGCAGGCCAACTGTGCGCTGATGGCGACAGAAGATGACGGATCAGAATCTACATCAGAATCAGATTCTGAAGAGGTATTTTCTGAACTTACTAGAGATGAGTTAGTTTCCGGATTAACTGAACTTCTGGAATCCAAGTCTCAGATTTGTATTAAATACAAAAAGCTGAAAAAGCTATTTGAATTTGAAACAAAGAGGCTTGAATTGGAAAATTCTGAATTGAAAGATAAACTTTTAAAATTATCCAATAATGTTGGATCTCCTTCTGATTCAGAAAAATCCACTCCCAGTCTGAACCATATTCTGAAAGAATATGATTTAAGTTTCAGGAAGTTCCTATCTAGAAGTATTGGCAGAAGTCAGCTAGCTTCTATGATATATGCTGTGTCTGGAAACAAAAGAGTTGGCATTGGTTATGAGGGTGAAACCCCATACAAACTTGAACCTGTTGATGAAATGAAAATTACATACAAGCCATTGTATGATCAGTTCAAGTATGGCCACTCACATGATATTAGGCACACTTCACATGCACAAAGTTTTCACAGTACACACACTAAGAAGCATGTGACACAACCTAGGAAATATCATGAAACTCACATTAAGAATTATCATGCTGTTCCTCCTATTGCTTACAATGTTAAACCCAAGTTCAATCAGAACTTGAGAAAATCTAACAAGAAAGGACCCAAAAAGATGTGGGTACCTAAGGATAAGATTATTCCTATTGCAGATATCCTTGGCTGCAAGAAGGACAAAGCACAACATGTCATGGTACCTGGACTCTGGATGCTCGCGACACATGACAGGAAGAAGGTCTATGTTCCAAGACCTGGTGCTTAAGTCTGGAGGAGAAGTCAAGTTCGGAGGAGATCAGAAGGGCAAGATAATTGGCTCTGGAACTATAAAATCTGGTAACTCTCCTTCCATCTCTAATGTACTTCTTGTAGAAGGATTAACACATAACCTTTTATCTATCAGTCAATTAAGTGACAATGGTTATGATATAATCTTTAATCAAGAGTCTTGCAAGGCTGTAAATCAGAAGGATGGCTCAATCCTATTTACAGGCAAGAGGAAGAACAACATTTATAAGACAGATCTGCAAGATCTTATGAGTCAGAAGGTGACTTGTCTTATGTCTGTTTCTGAAGAGCAGTGGGTCTGGCACAGGAGATTAGGTCATGCTAGTTTGAGAAAGATCTCTCAAATTAACAAACTGAATCTTGTCAGAGGACTCCCTAATCTGAAATTCCAATCAGATGCTCTTTGTGAAGCATGTCAGAAGGGCAAGTTCTCCAAACCTGCATTCAAGTCTAAGAATGTTGTTTCTACCTCAAGGCCATTAGAACTCTTGCACATTGATCTGTTTGGACCAGTCAAAACAGCATCTGTCAGAGGAAAGAAATATGGATTAGTCATCGTAGATGATTATAGCCGCTGGACATGGGTAAAATTCTTAAAACACAAGGATGAGACTCATTCAGTGTTCTTTGATTTCTGCATTCAGATTCAATCTGAAAAAGAGTGTAAAATCATAAAGGTCAGAAGTGATCATGGTGGTGAATTTGAGAACAAATCCTTTGAAGAATTCTTCAAAGAAAATGGTATTGCCCATGATTTCTCTTGTCCTAGAACTCCACAGCAAAATGGGGTTGTAGAACGAAAGAATAGGACTCTTCAAGAAATGGCCAGAACCATGATCAATGAAACCAATATGGCTAAGCATTTCTGGGCAGAAGCAATAAACACTGCATGTTATATTCAGAATAGAATCTCTATCAGACCTATTCTAAATAAGACTCCCTATGAATTGTGGAAGAATAGAAAGCCCAACATTTCATATTTCCATCCTTTTGGATGTGTATGCTTTATTCTGAACACTAAAGATCATCTTGGTAAGTTTGATTCCAAAGCTCAAAAGTGTTTCCTTCTTGGATATTCTGAACGCTCAAAAGGCTACAGGGTATACAATACTGAAACATTGGTTGTAGAAGAATCAATCAATATCAGGTTTGATGATAAGCTTGGTTCTGAAAAACCAAAGCAGGTTGATAATTTTGCAGGTTATGATATTGACATCTCAGAAGTTGTTGAGCCAAGAAGCAACGCATCAGAAGCAGAGCTCCTCAGAAGCAAAGAATCTGAAGATCAAGTAACAGCTTCTCTGGAGGATCTAAGTATTTCTGAAGAACCATCTGTCAGAAGATCATCCAGACTCATCTCTGGTCATTCAGAAGATGTCATTCTTGGAAAGAAGGATGATCCAATCAGAACAAGAGCATTCCTTAGGAACAATGCAGACTGTCAATTAGGTCTTGTATCTTTGATCGAGCCAACTTCTGTTGATCATGCTCTAGAAGATCCAGACTGGATAATTGCTATGCAAGAAGAACTAAATCAGTTTACAAGGAATGATGTTTGGGATCTTGTTCCTAGACCAGATGGATTCAACATAATTGGTACAAAATGGGTCTTCAGAAACAAGCTTAGTGAGAAAGGTGAAGTGGTAAGGAACAAAGCCAGACTGGTGGCTCAGGGTTATAGTCAGCAAGAAGGGATTGACTACACAGAAACCTTTGCACCAGTGGCCAGGTTAGAGTCTATTCGTCTATTAATTTCTTTTGCCACTCAACATAACATCACTCTCTATCAGATGGATGTTAAGAGTGCCTTCTTAAATGGTTATATAGATGAAGAAGTTTATGTCCATCAACCTCCTGGTTTTGAAGACTCTATGTCTCCTAATCATGTTTTTAAACTTAAGAAATCATTGTATGGATTGAAACAGGCTCCCAGAGCTTGGTATGAACGCTTAAGTTCTTTCCTTCTAGATAATGGTTTCACTAGAGGAAAAGTGGACACTACTCTCTTTTGTAAAACCTTTGAAAAGGATATTTTAATTTGTCAAATATATGTAGATGATATTATTTTTGGAACATCTAATGCTACACTTGGAAAGGAGTTTGCTAAGTCTATGCAGGCTGAGTTTGAAATGAGCATGATGGGAGAACTCAAGTATTTCCTTGGAATACAAATAAATCAAACATCAGAAGGAACGTATGTTCACCAAACCAAGTATGTGAAGGAACTTCTGAAGAAGTTCAATCTTCTAGCCTGCAAAGAAGCCAAAACTCCTATGCATCCAACATGCATCCTAGGTAAGAATGAGGTAAGTAAGAAGGTAGATCAGAAGCTATACAGAGGTATGATTGGATCTCTTCTATATCTGACTGCTTCTAGACCTGACATTCTGTTCAGTGTTTGTTTGTGTGCTAGATTCCAATCGGATCCTAGAGAATCTCATTTAACTGCTGTTAAGAGGATTCTAAGGTATCTGAAAGGTACTACTAATGTTGGTTTAGTTTACAGAAAATCTAAAGAATACAACTTAGTAGGATTCTGCGATGCTGATTATGCTGGAGACAGAATTGAAAGAAAAAGTACTTCAGGAAGTTGCCAATTTCTTGGAAGTCACTTAATCTCCTGGTACAGCAAGAAGCAAGCAACCATTGCTCTATCAACCACAGAAGCAGAATATGTCGCAGCTGCTGGTTGTAGTACACAGATGCTCTGGATGAAAAGTCAGTTAGAAGATTATCAGATATTTGAGAGTAACATTCCTATATTCTGTGATAATACTTCTGCTATATGTTTATCTAAGAATCCTATTCTTCATTCAAAAGCTAAACATATTGAGATAAAACATCATTTCATAAGGGACTATGTTCAGAAGGGTGTTATATCTTTAAAATTTGTTGATACAGACCATCAATGGGCTGATATCTTTACAAAACCCCTGGCTGAAGATAGGTTTAAGTTCATTCTGAAGAACATCAGTATGGATTTATGCCCAGAATGAGAAGATGAGAATTTCTCATGTATGAGTATCTTCTGAAATGAATGTGGAATATTTTTTTTCAGAAGTTCTGATTGAATTCGTTTAGAAATTATGATTCGGTTATTACTAACGTTTCATTGTCTAAGTTGATTCAGAACATCTTGTAAAGCAAAACAGCTGTTACGCTTTATCTCGGGATGGTAAACCTGCCGTTACTATTCATGGATAAGCGCGCGTGCAGTTGAAGGGACGCCGACCATAGGTAACTGTGCCAGTCACTTCATTTGTCTTTATTATCTCTCCTCACGTCACGTAACATTAAATGCTTTTCATCATTCGTTTCATTTTATTTTCCTTTAAATACTCTTCAAAATGGTTTTCGGTTTCCTATCTCTTTGTTTTCCTCTTAAAATTTTTTTTCTCTCTCTCTCTCTCTCGTTTTTCTTTTCTTCTCTCAAATCCTAGCATTCACCTCAAGCCTGTTGAAGCTCCATGACTCAAAGGCGACAGATCTCTGTGCATCTCGGGATGGCTCTTCTAATACCGCTCAAGTCAGATCCTTCTTTGATGTTGTTATCAACTTTCATCCAAAGACAGAAGACTTTCTTGAGTTGTGGGAAGATAGGCTCAACGTCTATGTTGAGGGAAAGCCCCGTTTGCAACATTAGCTCTCTGTCTGTGAACTGTCCCTCACTTCCTCCTTGGTTCTGGGATCTCTCCTACAGTGGAGGTTTCAGTCTGGAAGACAAGAAGTCCTCCGGGATTCTTGATGGGTTGACACAGAGCGTGTCTTGCTAGGGCTCTGTTTTTAATTTTTGTAGTGATTTCCTTTTTGGAAATCCTTTTTTGTATTTGCTAGGAATGTTTTTCATCTTGTTAAACATAGGAACCTTTTGTAATATTTCTTGATTTATCAATGAAAAAGTTTCTTTGTGTTTTACATTCCAGTAAATGTTTTCTTTTGTCGTAAACATCTGAATCTTTTTATATATACTTTTTGATGTTATGACAAAAAGGGGGAGAAAGATAAATGATAAATGATTTGATTAAATCTATCAGTTGCTGGGTAAAGGCTCCCACACATTCACTAACAAGAACTGCAAGTTCTATATGGTTTAAGTGTTTTGCAGGTACAAAGAAGTGAAGTGAATCTTCAAAGCAAACACTAGAAGCAAAACCATTGAAACTGAAGCAAGCTGAGTGCTGTCAAGCTTCAGAGATCAGAAGCAAGAAAGAAGAATGAATCAGAAGCACTGATAATAGAATTTGAACATTCATGTTCTGACAAAATTCTATTTGCCCTGATACACATAATGTTATGGCTCTGATACATTATTTGCTTTGATACATGTTTTTAGCCTAAAATGCTCTGATACATTTGGCTCTGATACATATCATGTATTTGAATATACATTTTATGTTCTAACTCGTTCATGCTGACTTTTGTCGTTTAGTTTTTGTTCTGTAACATTTCAGGATGTAGAGATGCTCAAATGATGCTCTGGTACATTCAACAATGTTCTGATACAAATCTAGCATGAAGTGATGTTAGTAGACATTCAAAGTTCTGAAGCTATCCGAGGAAAGCAGAAATCAGAAGATGTGAATGTTCTAAAAAGATCCAGAAATTCAAGTTCTGAAGCTGTCCTGAATGGAAGCAGAAGTCAGAAGCTGTGAATGTTCTGAAGATCAAAGAAATTCAAGTTCTGAAGCTGTCCTGAATGGAAGCAGAAGTCAGAAGCTGTGAATGTTCTGAAGATCAAAGAAATTCAAGTTCTGAAGCTGTCCAATGGAAGCAGAAGTCAGAAGCTATGGATTCTCTGAAGGCAGAAGCTCATATGATCGTCTCTACCGAAATAATCAGGGAAGTCTTTTATTAAAGTTCTTCGAGTATTTATTTCAGGGGGAGATTATTTATCTCAGGGGGAGATTGTTAATCTCAGGGGGAGACATATTCATATGCTTATGCTATAGCTGTGTAATTTGTCTTTTGCCGTCTACTCTTTCTGATCGCAAATTCATATCATTTATATATGTTTTTGTCATCATCAAAAAGGGGGAGATTGTTAGAACAAGATTTGTTCTTATCAATTATCTTAGTTTTGATGATAACAATAATATGAATTTTGCTTAAGATAATATGGTACTCTAATCCAATGCAATTTCCCTTTCAGGAAATATATATAAAGAGTACGCATAATTCAGCGCTCAGAAGATGTGTCTCAAATGGTTCAGCATGCAACATCAGAACATGGTCTGGCAAGACATCAGAAGATGGTCGAAGCAGAATCAGAACATGGGTCTATGGAAGCATCAGAAGAACATGAGATCAGAAGCACTGAAGATCAGAAGATGGTATCACGCTCAGAAGCACTTCAAGGTCAGAAGATGCTGTGCACCAAGCTGTTTGACTATGATGATATTCAAACGTCGTATTCACAAACATCAGATCAGAAGGAAGTACACGTGACAGACTACGCTGACTGACAAAAGGAACGTTAAAGCTACTAAAGGCTACGTCAGTAGACACAGCGTGAACAAGGCTCGAGGTAGTTGACAAAAGCGTATAACATTAAATGCAAAGCTGTACGGAACACGCAAAGCATTAAATGCATTCAACGGTCATCTTCTCAACGCCTATAAATATGAAGTTCTGATGAGAAGCAAGGTTAACGATTTCGCACCAATACAATTCAAATTAACTTGCTGAAACGCTGTTCAAATCTAAACTCAGAATCTTCATCTTCATCAAAGCTCACTACATTGCTGCTGTAATATCTTAGTGAGATTAAGCTTAAATTGTAAGAGAAATATCACAGTTGTGATTATAGCTTTTAAGAAGCATTTGTAAACTCTTGAATAGATTACATTAAGTTGTAAGGAACTAGAGTGATCAGTTGATCAGTATACTCTAGGAAGTCTTAGCAGTTTGCTGAGCAGGAAGTCTTGGCAGTTGGCTGAGCAGGAAGTCTTGGCAGTTGGCTGAGCAGAAAGTCTTAGGAGTGAACTAAGCCTAGAGTGATCGTGTTGATCAGTAGACTCTAGAAAAGTCTTAGGAGTGAACTAAGCAGTTGTTCCTGGAGTGATCAGGTTGTGATCAGAAGACTCTGGAAGACTTAGTTGCGGCTAAGTGGAAAACCATTGTAATCCGTGCGATTAGTGGATTAAATCCTCAGTTGAGGTAAATCATCTCTGCGGGGGTGGACTGGAGTAGCTTCGTTAACAGCGAACCAGGATAAAAATAATTGTGCATTTTATTTTTATCGCTCAAGATTTTAAGTCACACTTATTCAATCCCCCCCTTTCTAAGTGTTTTTCTATCCTTCATTTTCTTCAGACTTCTCTTCTGACTTTGAGATAATGGATGCCACAATCTGTACCCCATGAGGAGATTCCCTCAACAAGGTTTCTGGAACAGATTCACTGATGACATAACTCCTGAAAATACCTCAGATTCCACACAGTAATCTGACTCCCTTGAATCATCACACAATATTCAAAACCATATTTCACTATGTACGATACACAGTATTCAGTTTTCACCACTAACTGTTCTATGGTTAAGAAAACAATTCACACATCTGGTTCCTTTGATCAAAAGAACATACCAGATATAAGCTCATCTTGAATTTTCATAGAGGTCTTGAAAAGAAAACCTGAATGAATCCTTTCACTTGCACTGAGCTCTACTTCCAACTCCCATAAGCTTATGCCTGAACTAAACTGACATTTGGGATGGAAGGTTCAGTTGATTGTATTCTGACCAATCAACACAAAAAGCAGATGTCTCCTCTTCCAGATTAGGAGTAGGTTCCAAACAAATGTACTCACACTACATAAGTTTAGCACCAGAACATCTGTTCTTCAACTGGTAGCTGCATACCAGTATGCCATCAGTTCCTTCTTCTGTCACTTGAAAGGACTTCCTCCCTTTACAGAACCAGAGTTCAATGCTCTTACAGACCTGGTTGTGAAACCAAGTTTGAGTAAGCAACCTCCATCCCGCAGTTATGCAGTTATGTCATCCAAGCTCACACTTTGATGAATCCCTGCTTCTTTTCCAACGACATCAGACACTCTGATGCATGAGTCATCAGAAGGACTAGTTAGAGACTAATCCTCTAGCTGTACCCAGGATGCCACTTCCTTGAGCAAAGCTGTTTCCATGATGTCAAGAATACTGCCACTTGTTCTTGACTTCACAGTGTGCATTAGCCAATGCACTTCCTTACCTAGATCAGAAATAAACTGATCCAAGTAACCACCATCAAGATTATGATGTCTTCTTCTTCTTGTGCACTCCAAAGCTGAGCATGTTTCTTGCCAGGAAACCTTTTTCAGAGATCATATGCTTCTGCTGCCACCAAAGAGATAGATCTTAGAACAAATGCACTATCCTTCCTGTACATGGTCTTGAAGAAGAGATGTTCCAACCTCTTTAAGAACATCAGTTATCTTGAACTTCCAAGGATAATCAATTAAATACTTGTACTTTGCACAAATAACAATTGATCTTAAATCCTTTCCCAGTTAGATTCACCCTTAGAAAAGAGAGAGATGAATCTTTCCTTACAAATGTGTCACACAACAACCAGAACCCATGTGACACCATTCAATAGCCAACTAAACACAAGGCTGGATCAGACGTGGGAAGGTTAACCAAATCTCCCCCTCAAACAAACAATCATGGAAACTCCACACCGCTTATCCATGCATTGAACATAAAAGTCTCATTATACAACATCCCTACCGGAGGCAATTAAATCCATGAGTTATACCTATACATACTTCATACACCAGTTGAGGGGACTATACTTATATAAACCATGGTTAACAAAAATACCGTGCAGCGGAAAGCAACTAAAATTTAACCTCAACAAACCTCAGGCCTAACACAATAACCTTTGCACAAACATATCAATCCAGGTGCACTAGGTTGGGTTTGAAAGTAAATCAATATCCAAACAACAATAACCTACTAACATAGCTGCTCCCTTGGAATACAACAATTGGTAGGTTTCATTCTTACCCTGTCATGAATGGTCCATCCTCCAACTTCTAGGAACCATTCAAACAATCATATGAACCCTCCTTGTTCAGCAGATTTTTCAGCTACATCGGCTCCTTTCATTACACACGGATCTCCTTTTAATCCTTCTTGAAGAACTCAAAGATCATGAGAAATAAGCTCAAGCATTTTATAGACCAGAATAAGATTAATACCCTAATCTTTCATCATCCCCAGCTTCATAGAACATAGCTCCAGTGATACTTCATAGCACCTTCAACCTGACAAGTCTTGACTGATCATATATAATAAATTGGTGAAGTGTCTTACGATGTCATGACATTAACGGTGACATTTCACCTTCAGCTTCTCTCTTGACGAGGATTCTTCAGTTTAGAGAAAATTTTCACAAGGTTCATCTTCAGATATATCAGGATTATATTGGACGCCATAATCATGAAGATTCTCTTAATTAGGTCACCACATATAAGTTTAAAAGATAATTTATCAAGATCCTCACTCCCGCATGAAGAATTTGATATTAACACCTATAGCTTCACCTTCTTCCTTTAAAAAGAATACGAATCCTGGACAACTTGATCTTCAATACCAGATTTGCAGAAAAATCTTCTTCTGAGATGAAAAATAAACCATGTGTTTTCTTTAAATCTGCTGAAACTTCCATGTCATACAACCTCTAGTAAAAACCAGTCGTCTCCTAATCACTTCTTTAACACAGAGATCAAACCGGTCAGACTTTACATCTTAATCAAGTGCTCTTCTTCTCCTTTACCATTGCACCAGAAAGTATCATCCCTCGATCTCATCCTGAAACAGAATAGGATGCCTGCTCTGATACCAATTGAAATTCTGGTATGACAGAACCCAGATGTCATATACGATGCCGTGACATCTGGTCTGTTATAAACGCAGCAATGGTAGGATAGGATGATCTTTAATTTTGGTTCAACACCTGTATGCTAAACTATCATAATAATACTGGAACCATTTATGTATAATGATAACTCAGTTATCACAACCAGATTTTGATCTGAGGTGGTTCTGTAAAAGAACAAGCTTTGGAAGCATTCCCTGATGTCATATTGGATGTTACGACATCTTATACCAGATTAATAAAACAGTGCAGAAAATAAAGAACAGCATACAAACAGTAACGAACACACAGAATTGTTCACCCAGTTCGGTCTAACCAACCTACTCTAGGGGCATACCAAGCCAGGGATGAAGTCCACTATTAGCAGTATTAATTCAGAGCTAAACTTCCAGTTTACAACTCCTCACTTAATCACTACCCAATGACCCCTCTACCTAGGTTCTCCCTAGATATGGAATATCTCCATTCCACTCCCAATCACAACAATGATGTCTAGCAGTCAACAACTCAGCCACTGCATCGACGGCTTAATCACCAACAATTTAAATATACATAATGGAGTAGTTCCAAGAACACAATCTTCACTCATTGCTTCACAGCTTCTGAGTGAATATAATAAACCTCTTACCTACAGGCTTCGAGGCACAAATCAGTGACCATCCCACAACCTGGGTGGTTCACTTACACGGCTAACCCTAAAAGCTACATCTTGTCAATACTCGGCTAGCTTCTTAAACTAGGTTACAAAGTTTCCTATTTATAACCTATTCCCAACTGGACTTGGGCTTACAATCACAGCATTATTTACTGTTACAAATCACAGAAAACTTTCTGCTAAAAACAAGGTCTTCAATCATAAGTTTCCTAATTTATCTTCATAATTAGAAACTGCATAATTCTCGAATATTCTAATCTTGATTCTCTTGACCTTTAAACCTGCGCCACATAGGATTGCATAATATTCCATAGAATATTCTGCATCTTTTGAGTACTTACTGAATCTTTATATTCCAGCTCAGCAGGCGCGTGACAGCTAAATATAACAGTAACTGCTGTCAAATACTGATGTCACAGAGCATGTCGTGACATTCCATAGAACATCTTGATGCTGTACCTGTTCTGCATAAATCACAGCAAACAGTATTCTTCACTTCAATTCTCTGCTTCTCACATATCAGGGTGCCAAAAAGACAGCCCATGATTTGTTCTATTACTGATGTACAATCAGCACAATCTTTAGTTTCCCAAAATAAAGACTGAGATAAAAAAGGAAACATAATAGAAATAGAATAGAAAATGTAGCAGCTACTGCTGTCAAACACTGATGTCATGACGTCGAGCATGACATCCAACTCACAGCATGTATTAGCTTACACAAACAGAACCTGCATAACCTTTAACACTACACACCACATGTCATGACCTTAGTCAAGACAACAGAATACACATGAATGTTTTACCACAAAATGCAGCCAATCAAAACATCTACAGACACTAATTCAAGTTTTTTATGCTTCAATTAGATTTAGGAGGCGAAGAATTTTGATTTTAGCCCTTAAGGTTGGGGATGTTTAGTTTGAGGCAGTGGACGATATTTTGGCGTGAGGTGATCATTTATTTCTTTGAGCGATTTAAAGGACCTTCTATGGTTAGGCTCAGGCTTGGAAGGGGTGCCTTTTCAGACCTTATCTGTGGAGGATAATTTGGCCTTAACATCTCCATTCCTTTTTGAGGAGATGGATGAGATGGTGTCCTAGTATGATGGAAACAAGGGCTCAGGCCCTGGTGGTCATAACTTTTCTTTTTTTCAAAAGGATATAGAGTATGTTTAGGGATGATGTGAGGATCTTGTTTGATGATTTTCATTGTTTTGCATCTTTACCTCATAACTTTAATTCCTTTTTTGTCACTCTTATTCCTAAGGTTAAGAACCCTTACTCCTTTGGAGACTTGTGGTGTCGTTTTCTTTTACCTCCCCGTTTCACTTGGGAGGACGGCACGCTAGACCCTTCACGCGAAATTTGGAAGGAGAATGCGCCCGTGGTGGGAGGAATTTTGTTTCAGTTCTTCCTACGATATCACACGAACTTTCTTATTTGTCCTACGAGTAGGAAAGGGAAAAAAAGATCTCAACTAAACCCTAGGAGTTTGCTAAGTGTGGGGATTTCACCTAGACTAGAAATTCTGGAGTCCGGGGGGTCGGTTATACATAGGGAAGTGTTTAAACACCCTACATATCTGTAGTACTCTACAGGAACCTTCTCTGTGTCATTGTGATTGTGTTTGCTGCTAATGATTGGGAAAGTTTCTCCTTTGTATTAGGAGAAGGAATTGAATTGATTAAAGAAAGACAGACAGATAGACAGACTGACTATTTTTGGTATTTTATTAGCTCGCTGAGATTCCTTGTGAACCTCATGCCTACAT